>NC_057796.1:106910790-107048210 GCF_018294505.1 Triticum aestivum
AAGTATCTTGGCAATAAACCCAAGTCTGGTTCCAATCTTTGGGGTGACTGGGCGGATTAGCAGCTGGGAAGATAGCCTCTTTCCGGCGCTGTATGGATATGCCGCCTGTTGGGGAACGCAGTATTTCAAAAAAATTCCTACGATCACGAAAGATCTATCTAGGAGATGCATAGCAACGAGCGGGGAGAGTGTGTCCACGTACCCTCGTAGACCGAAAGCGGAAGCGTTAAGTAATGCGGTTAATGTAGTCGAATGTCTTCGCGATCCAACTGATCAAGTACCAAACGCACGACACCTCCACGATCTGCACACGTTCAGCTCGGTGACGTCCCTCGAACTTCTAGATCCAGCTGAGGTCGAGGGAGAGTTTCGTCAGCACGACGGCGTGTTGACGGTGATGATGAAGTTACCGATGCAGGGCTTCACCTAAGCTCTACAACGATATGACCGAGGTGGAAATATGTGGAGGGGGCACCGCACATGGCTAAGATCAACTAGTGTGTCTATGGGGTGCCCCCTCCCCCGTATATAAAGGAGTGGAGGAGGGGGAGGGCCGGCCTCCTATGGCCCACCCCAAGGGGGGATTCCTACTCCAACTAGGAGGGGGAAGCAAGGGAAGAGGGAGAGGAAGGAAAGGGGGGCCGGCCCCCCTCCCCAATTTGGATTAGGCTTGGGGGGCGCGCCTCACCACTTGGCCGCCTCCTCCTCTCTTCATCATGGCCCATCAAGGCCCATTAACTCCCCGGGGGGTTCCGGTAACCCCTCGGTACTCCGGTAGATGCCCGAACTCACCCGAAACCATTCCGGTGTCCAAACATAACCTTCTAATATATCAATCTTCATGTCTCGACAATTTCGTGACTCCTCGTCTTGTCCGTGATCACATCCAGGACTCCAAACTACCTTCGGTACATCAAAACACATAAACTCATAATACCGATCGTCATCGAACGTTAAGCGTGCGGACCCTACGGGTTTGAGAACTATGTAGACATGACCAAGATTCATCTACGGTCAATAACAAATAGCGGAACCTAGATGCTCATATTGGTTCCTACATATTCTACGAAGATCTTTATCGGTCAAACCGCATAACAACATACGTTGTTCCCTTTGTCATCGGTATGTTACTTGCTCGAGATTCGATCGTCGGTATCATCATACCTAGTTCAATCTCGTTACTGGCAAGTCTCTTTACTCGTTTCGTAATGCATTATCCCGTAACTAACTCATTAGTCACATTGCTTCCAAGGCTTATAGTGATGTGCATTACCGAGAGGACCTAGAGATACCTCTCCGACAATCGGAGTGACAAATCCTAATCTCGATCTATGCCAACTCAACCAACACCATCGGAGACACCTGTAGAGCATCTTTATAATCACCCAGTTATGTTGTGACGTTAGATAGCACACTAAGTGTTCCTTCAGTATTCGGGAGTTGCATAATCTCATAGTCATAGGAACATGTATAAGTTATGAAGAAAGCAATAGCAATAAACTAAACGATCATAGTGCTAAGCTAACGGATGGGTCAAGTCAATCACATCATTCTCTGATGATGTGATCATGTTCATTAAATGACAACTCTTGTCCATGGCTAGGAAACTTAACCATCTTTGATTAACGAGCTAGTTAAGTAGAGGCATACTAGTGACACTCTGTTTGTCTATGTATTCACACATGTACTAAGTTTCCGGTTAATACAATTCTAGCATGAATAATAAACATTTATCATGATATAAGGAAATATAAATAACAACTTTATTATTGCCTCTAGGGCATATTTCATTCAGTCTCCCACTTGCACTAGAGTTAATAATCCAGATTACATTGTAATGATTCTAACACCCATGGAGTCTTGGTGCTGATCATGTTTTGCTTGTGAGAGAGGCTTGGTCAACGAGCTTGCAACATTCAGATCCGTATGTATTTTGCAAATCTCTATGTCTCCCTCCTTGACTTGATCACGGATGGAATTGAAGAGTCTCTTGATGTGCTTGGTTATCTTGTGAAATCTGGATTCCTTTGCCAAGGCAATTGCACCAGTATTGTCACAAAAGATTTTCATTGGACCCGATGCACTAGGTATGACACCTAGATCGGATATGAACTCCTTCATCCAGACTCCCTCATTTGCTGCTTCCGAAGCAGCTATGTACTCCGCTTCACACGTAGATCCTGCCACGACGCTCTGCTTGGAACTGCACCAACTGACAGCTCCACCATTCAATAAAAATATGTATGCGGTTTGTGACTTAGAGTCATCTGGATCAGTGTCAAAGCTTGCATCGAAGTAACCGTTTACGACGAGCTCTTTGTCACCTCCATAAATGAGAAACATATCCTTAGTCCTTTTCAGGTATTTCAGGATGTTCTTGACCGCTGTCCAGTGATCCACTCCTGGATTACCTTGGTACCTCCCTGCTAAACTAATAGCAAGGCACACATCAGGTCTGGTACATAACATTGCATACATGATAGAACCTATGGCTGAAGCATAGGGAATGACTTTCATTTTCTCTCTATCTTCTGAAGTGGTCGGGCATTGAGTCTGACTCAACTTCACACCTTGTAACACATGCAAGGACCCTTTCTTTGCTTGATCCATTTTAAATTTCTTCAAAGCTTTATCAAGGTATGTGCTTTGTGTAAGTCCAATTAAGCGTCTTGATCTATATCTATTGATCTTGATGCCCAATATATAAGCAGCTTCACCAAGGTCTTTCATTGAAAAATTCTTATTCAAGTATCCTTTTATGCTATTCAGAAATTCAGTATCATTTCCGATCAACAATATGTCATCTACATATAATATCAGAAATGCTACAGAGCTCCCACTCACTTTCTTGTAAATACAGGCTTCTCCAAAAGTCTGTATAAAACCATATGCTTTGATCACACTATCAAAGCATATATTCCAACTCCAAGAGGCTTGCACCAGTCCATAAATGGATCGCTGGAGCTTGCACACTTTGTTAGCACCTTTTGGATCAACAAAACCTTCTGGTTGCATCATATACAACTCTTCTTTAAGATATCCATTATGGAATGCAGTTTTGACATCCATTTGCCAAATTTCATAATCATAAAATGCGGCAATTGCTAACATGATTCAGACGGACTTAAGCATCCCTACGGGTGAGAAGGTCTCATCGTAGTCAACTCCTTGAACTTGTCGAAAACCTTTCGCAACAAGTCGAGCTTTGTAGACAGTAACATTACCGTCAGCGTCAGTCTTCTTCTTGAAGATCCATTTATTCTCTATGGCTTGCCGATCAACGGGCAAGTCAACCAAAGTCCACACTTTGTTCTCGTACATGGATCCCATCTCAGATTTCATGGCCTCAAGCCATTTCATGGAATCTGGGCTCATCATCACTTCCTCATAGTTCGTAGGTTCGTCATGGTCAAGTAACATGACCTCCAGAATAGGATTACCGTACCACTCTGGTGCGGATCTTACTCTGGTTGACCTACGAGGTTCGGTAGTAACTTGATCAGAAGTTTCATGATCATCATCATTAGCTTCCTCACTTACTGGTGTAGGAATCACTGGAACTGATTTCTGTGATGAACTACTTTCCAATAAGGGAGCAGGTACCATTACCTCATCAAGTTCTACTTTCCTCCCACTAACTTCTTTCGAGAGAAACTCCTTCTCTAGAAAGGGTCCATTCTTAGCAACGAATATTTTGCCTTCGGATCTGTGATAGAAGGTGTACCCAACAGTCTCCTTTGGGTATCCTATGAAGACACATTTCTCCGATTTGGGTTCGAGCTTATCAGGTTGAAGCTTTTTCATATAAGCATCGCAGCCCCAAACTTTCAGAAACGACAACTTGGGTTTCTTGCCAAACCACAGTTCATATGGTGTCGTCTCAACGGATTTAGATGGTGCCCTATTTAACGTGAATGCAGCCGTCTCTAAAGCATAACCCCAAAACGATAGCGGTAAATTAGTAAGAGACATCATAGATCGCACCATATCTAATAAAGTATGATTACGACGTTCGGACACACCATTACGTTGTGGTGTTCTGGGTGGCGTGAGTTGTGAAACTATTCCGCATTGTTTCAAATGAAGACCAAACTCGTAACTCGAATATTCTCCTCCACGATCAGATCGTAGAAACTTTATTTTCTTGTTACGATGATTTTCCACTTCACTCTGAAATTCTTTGAACTTTTCAAATGTTTCAGACTTATGTTTCATCAAGTAGATATAACCATATCTACTCAAATCATCTGTGAAGGTCAGAAAATAACGATACCCGCCGCGAGCATCAACACTCATCGGACCGCATACATCAGTATGTATTATTTCCAATAAGTCAGTTGCTCGCTCCATTGTTCTGGAGAATGGAGTCTTAGTCATCTTGCCCATGAGGCATGGTTCGCAAACATCAAGTGATTCCAAAAGCCCATCAGCATGGAGTTTCTTCGTGCGCTTTACACCAATATGACCTAAACGGCAGTGCCACAAATAAGTTGCACTATCATTATTAAATATCTTTTGGCTTCAATTCTATGAATATGTGTATCACTACTATCAAGATTTAGTAAAAATAGACCACTCATTAAGGGTGCATGACCGTAAAAGATATTACTCATATAAATAGAACAACCATTATTCTCTGATTTAAATGAATAACCGTCTCGCATCAAACAAGATCCAGATATAATGTTTATGCTCAACGCTGGCACCAAATAACAATTATTCAGGTCTAAAACTAATCCCGAAGGTAGATGTAGAGGCAGTGTGCTGACGGCTATCACATCGACTTTGGAACCATTTCCCACGCGCATCGTCACCTCATCCTTAGCCAATCTTCGCTTAATCCGTAGCCCCTATTTAGAGTTGCAAATATTAGCATCAGAACCAGTATCAAATACCCAGGCGCTACCGCGAGCATTAGTAAGGTACACATCAATAACATGTATATCAAATATACCTTTCACTTTGCCATCCTTCTTTTTTGCTGAATACTTGGGGCAGTTCCGCTTCCAGTGACCAGTCCCTTTGCAGTAGAAGCACTTAGTCTCAGGCTTAGGTCCAGACTTGGGCTTCTTCACTTGAGCAGCAACTTGCTTGCTGTTCTTCTTGAAGTTCCCCTTCTTCCCTTTACCCTTTTTCTTGAAACTAGTGGTCTTGTTGACCATCAACAGTTGATGCTCCTTCTTGATTTCTACCTCCACAGCTTTTAGCATTGCGAAGAGCTCGGGAATCGTCTTATCCATCCCTTGCATATTATTGTTCATCACGAAGCTTTTGTAGCTTGGTGGAAGTGATTGAAGAACTCTGTCAATGACACTATCAAGTGGAAGATTAACTCCCAGCTGAGTCAAGTGATTGTGGTACCCAGACATCCTGAGTATATGTTCACTGACATAACTATTCTCCTCCATTTTGCAGCTGTAGAACTTATTGGAGACTTCATATCTCTCAATCCGGGCATTTGCTTGAAATATTAACTTCAACTCCTGGAACATCTCATATGCTCCAAGACGTTCAAAACGTCGTTGAAGTCCCGGTTCTAAGCCGTAAAGCATGGCACACTGAACTATCATAGTCATCAGCTTTGCTCTGCCAGGTGTTCATAACATCTGGCGTTGCTCCTGCAGCAGGTTTGGCCCCCAGCGGTGCTTCCAGGACGTAATTCTTCTGTGCAGCAATGAGGATAATCCTCAAGTTACAGACCCAGTCCGTGTAGGTGCTACCATCATCTTTCGACTTAGCTTTCTCTAGGAACGCATTAAAATTGAACGGAACAACAACACGGGCCATTTATCTACAGCAACATAGACATGCAAAATATTATCAGGTACTAAGTTCATGATAAATTAAAGTTCAATTAATCATATTACTTAAGAACTCCCACTTAGATAGACATCCCTCTAATCATCTAAGTGATCACGTGATCCATATCAACTAAACCATGTTCGATTATCACATGAGATGGAGTAGTTTTCAATGGTGAACATCACTATGTTGATCATATCTACTATATGATTCACGCTCGACCTTTCGGTCTTAGTGTTCTGAGGCCATATCTGCATATTCTAGGATCGTCAAGTTTAACCCAAGTATTCTGCGTGTGCAAAACTGGCTTGCACCTGTTGTATGTGAACGTAGAGCTTATCACACCCGATCATCACGTGGTGTCTCGGCACGATGAACTGTAGCAACGGTGCATACTCAAGGAGAACACTTATACCTTGAAATTTAGTGAGAGATCATCTTATAATGCTACCGCCGTACTAAGAAAAACAAGATGCATAAAGGATAAACATCACATGCAATCAATATAAGTGATATGATATGGCCATCATCATCTTGTGCCTTTGATCTCCATCTCCAAAGCACCGTCATGATCACCATCGTCACCGTCTTGACACCTTGATCTCCATCGAAGCATCGTTTATCGTCTCGCCAACTATTGCTTCTACGACTATCGCTACCGCTTAGTGATAAAGTAAAGCAATTACATGGTGATTGCATTTCATACAATAAAGCGACAACCATATGGCTCTCGCCAGTTGCCGATAACTGTGTTACAAAACATGATCATCTCATACAACAATTTATATAATCACGTCTTGACCATATCACATCACAACATGCCCTGCAAAAACAAGTTAGACGTCCTCTACTTTGTTGTTGCAAGTTTTACGTGGCTACTACGGGCCTAGCAAGAACCGTTCTTTCCTACGCGTCAAAACCACAATGATTTTTAATCAAGTTTGATGTTTTAACCTTCAACAAGGACCGGGCGAGTCACACTCGATTCAACTAAAGTTGGAGAAATAGACACCCACTAGCCACCTGTGTGCGAAGCACGTCGGTAGAACCGGTCTCGCGTAAGCATACGCGTAATGTCGGTCTAAGCCGCTTCATCCAACAATACCGCCGAATCAAAGTATGACATGCTGGTAAGCAGTATGACTATTATCGCCCACAACTCTTTGTGTTCTACTCGTGCATATGACATCTATGCATAGACCTGGCTCGGATGCCACTGTTGGGGAATGCAATATTTCAAAATTTGTCCTACGATCACACAAGATCTATCTAGGAGATGCATAGCAACGAGCATGGAGAGTGTGTCCACGTACCCTCATAGATTGAAAGCGGAAGAGTTAAGTAACGCGGTTGATGTAGTCGAACGTCTTCGCGATCCAACCAATCAAGTACCAAACGCACGACAGCTCCGTGATCTGAACACGTTCAGCTCGGTGACGTCCCTCGAACTTCTAGATCAGCTGAGGTCGAGGGAGAGTTCCGTCAGCACGACGGCGTGTTGACGCTGATGATGAAGTTACCGTCGCAGGGCTTCACCTAAGCTCTACAACGATATGATCGAGGTGGAAATATGTGGAGGGGGGCACCGCACACGGCTGAGATCAACTTGTGTGTCTATGGGGTGCCCCCTCCCCCGTATATAAAGGAGTGGAGGAGGGGGAGGGCCGACCTCCTATGGCGCTCCCCAAGGGGGGATTCCTACTCCTACTAGGAGTAGGTTTTCCCCCTTTCGTAGTCCAACTAGGAGGGGGAAGGAAGGGAAGAGGGAGAGGAAGGAAAGGGGGGCGCTCCCCTCCCTAATTCGGATTGGGCTTGGGGGTGGCGCGCCTCACCACTTGGCCGCCTCCTCCTCTCTTCATCATGGCCCATCAAGGCCCATTAACTCCCCGGGGGGTTTCGGTAACACCTCGGTACTCCGGTAGATGCCCAAACACACCCGAAACCATTCCGGTGTCCAAACATAACCTTCCAATATATCAATCTTCATGTATCGACCATTTCGAGACTCCTCGTCATGTCCGTGATCACATCCGGGACTCCAAACTACCTTCGATACATCAAAACACATAAACTCATAATACCGATCGTCATCGAACATTAAGCGTGCGGACCCTATGGGTTCGAGAACTATGTAGACATGACCGAGACTCATCTACGGTCAATAACCAATAGCGGAACCTGGATGCTCATATTGGTTCCTACATATTCTACGAAGATCTTTATCGGTCAAACCTCATAACAACATACGTTGTTCCCTTTGTCATCGGTATGTTACTTGCCCGAGATTCTACCGTCGGTATCATCATACCTAGTTCAATCTCATTACCGGAAAGTCGCTTTACTTGTTTTGTAATGCATCATCCCGTAACTAACTCATTAGTCACATTGCTTGCAAGGCTTATAGTGATGTGCATTATCGAGAGGGCCCAGAGATACCTCTCCAACAATCGGAGTGACCAATCCTAATCTTGATCTATGCCAACTCAACAAACACCATCGGAGACACCTGTAGAGCATCTTTATAATCACCCAGTTACGTTGTGACGTTTGATAGCACACTAAGTGTTCCTCCGGTATTCGGGAGTGGCATAATCTCATAGTCATAGGAACATGTATAAGTTATGAAGAAAGCAATAGCAATAAACTAAACGATCATAGTGCTAAGCTAACGGATGGGTCAAGTCAATCACATCATTCAATGATGTGATCCCGTTCATCAAATGACAACTCTTGTCCATGGCTAGGAAACTTAACCATCTTTGATTGACGAGCTAGTTAAGTAAGACATACTAGTGACACTCTATTTGTCTATGCATTCACACATGTACTAAGTTTCCGGTTAATACAATTCTAGCATGAATAATAAACATTTATCATGATATAAGGAAATATAAATAACAACTTTATTATTGCCTCTAGGGAATATTTTCTTCACCGCTTAGTTCGAGGCTAGGTCCATCTGTAAATTCATTCTGCCGGTTCAAGTAGTAGAACTCTCTGAATAGTTCTACAATGGGCGCCTGTTGAAGGTACACCTCGCAGAACACTTGGAAGTTGCAGATGTTTGGAACGGAATTTGGTCCGATATATTGTGGATGAAGCTTGAAGAAATGCAGCACATCACGGAAGAATCTTGAGCCGAGGGGACTAAAGCTCCGGTCCATATGATCCATGAAAACCACCACTTCACCATCTTTGGGCTCAGGGCGAGTTTCATTACCCGGAACCCTCCAGTGGTTGGCTTCTTTTTCGGCTAAAACGCTAGTCTGAACATATTCTTTCAAGTCTTCCTCGATGACCTGGGAAACGACCCAGTTGCAGGCGGTGACAGTCTTGACCATCTTCGAAAACAAAGTCCTAAGAAAAGGAAACAGTACCGGATTAAGATCATGCTATTAAACTGGACTATTGATTTAAGGGTAAAATGCTATGAACAGTTGATAGATTAATCCGGGGATGAGCCTTCAAGTGTTGGTGGCTTAAAAGGGGACAAATGGTACCTACCGGATTAACAAATTTGCTGCTAAGCCGGACATAGTCTAACAGTCAAAATATATGTTGCAGAATTGGTTAAACCGAAGATATATTGCCGGGTCAGGCAAGTTATAAAGTGTATGGTGGCGGTTTAACAAGATTTAGTGTCTTATGATGGATCACGATTTGCGGTATAAGCTGCCATGGCAGTTATGATACTTCAAACTTGGCTAACTTTTGGACAAACAAATTTTGCAAGATGGAGCAATTATTTTGGATCTACCACAGTTCAGAAAAGGCAGTAAAATTCTAAACCTAAGGTGGCGGCAGTGGAAAGTGTGGATGTTTCAATGAGATCTTCCGCGGAGAGATGTTACTCTAATGATAAAAATGAATGTTAAAACTACTTCTGCGCAAGGTTCGTAGCCTATCCATATTAAAAGCCACTGGAGTTGAAGGAAACGGCGAAGAACAGCAAGAACGCTGATGAACTACCCATACCCTAAACGCATATCTGAGATAGAAAGAAAGGTGCACTTACAGAAGGTGAGGAGCAGCGGCGGCGCGCCGGAGTTTCTGATCCAACCAGTTCAATGCAGCGACCTGGGTTAGTGCAGCGGTCGAAGGTTGCGGCGGCGGAGCTCGAGCGACAGAGGAGACGTGAGAGGAAGACGAAGGAAGGGGTGGAAGTGATAAAGACCCCAGTCCCTATTTATAAGGGAGTGGATACAAGGCTGTGCGGGAATCGAGGAGGTCAAAATCATCATGTGGCTATATTGACGCCTCGATTCTCGGGATGTTTATTAAGATAAGGATCAATTAAGATATTCTAAGCTTCGTGCGATGTTAATGCAAAATGATGTCATGGCAATTTAAGAAGATTCTGCGAGCTGACATGATGGCGGGTTACAGCAAGATTTATCAGACAAGTGATGCAAGATTGTGACAAGCAGGTACTGAAGATTGATGTGAACAAGTTCAAATCAACCTGGGGCCTAATGTTGGGGATATAACTACTAGGTATGAACCGCCCAGGAGGGGCTGGGTCAAACCACTAGCGGCTTACCAATGAAGATGGCGGATCATACGAGCCCGTTGATGGCCCAAGACCAATGGCAACTTGAGGTCCAAGAGGATGAACCGCCATATGTGTATGACTTGTTTTATAAGGCAGGCGTAGTTAGTCACCGAGCCGGACACATTGTGTATGAGCCAGCCGGGACTCCGTGAGCCGCCGGGCGTCAACCTGTGTAGATAAAGGGACGACCCGGCGGCGGTTTAGGGCAAAGAAACAAGAGACAAGAGATCGAGAACTAGATCAAGCATATTCGCTCCCTGGTAATCGAAACCCAAGCAATATAACCCCAACTGGAGTAGGCCTTGTTACCTCCACCATGAGGGGCGAACCAGTATAAACCCTCGGTGTCCTTTGTCCCGGTTAAGCCCTTTAAGCTAACCTAGTTGCGATGGCTCCATGACTAAGTCCTTCCGCTAGGACATCTGCCGTGACTATTCCATGACAGTCGTGGTAAAATTCCGTAATTTTTCTTGCTTGATCTCGGGTAGCGAGGTGGCGTGGTTCTCTGCCCATTTAAATCCCCCTACAAGCTCCAGTGTTTGTTTAGAATGGAGGGAGCAAGATTCATTCGACATGCAGTCACTAGAGTTCCAATCTCTGCAGCTTGATGTCAAAACCCTGTAGCACAACAGAGAGCTGGATCGATAGGAGTTCTTGGATTTCAGAGAACATGTCTCTAGAAATTTTTAGTCGGTACAGAAATCCTTGGGAGAGCTACAACTGACCTTGACCAATTTTGTTTCTTCCTTTCCCCAACGAAGACAAGTCCCACCCTCAAATCCTGATGTTCTACCTGGGGCTAGCACTAACACCACTCCACAGTGCCCTGCCAAACAACCTGGAGAGGTGTTGCTCACACATGTTACAAATGGATCTACTATCTTAGTAGATGTCCACACAGGAAAGGAATTACAACTTGATGGCAGTAGCAAAGTTCCTTACAGACATCCTCACTTCGCTCAAAACAAGCCAGTCCAAACTGTGCTAGATACAAGACTTGCACATCCAACTCGGTAAACAGATCACATTACCTCCTTTGCCCCCTGGTGATCAGGCAGAAGCTGAAGCACAGTTAGAACTGCAGAGGAGAAATGCCCAACAAAACAGAGAAGTACTATTGGACAACAGAAGACATCAAATTCTTCTGAACGTAGCATGCAATTTCTAAAATTTCCTACGCTCACGCAAGATCTATCTAGGAGATGCATAGCAACGAGAGGGGGAGAGTGTGTCAATGTACCCTCGTAGACCAAAAACGGAAGCGTTTGACAACTCAGTTGATGTAGTCGAACTTCTTCTCATTCCGTCCGATCAAGCACCGAACGTATGACACCTCCAAGTTTTGCACACGTTCAGCACGATGACGTCCCTCGAACTCTTAATCCATCAAAGTGTCAAGGGAGAGTTTCGTTAGCACGACGACGTGGTGATGATGATGGTGAGGTGATCCACGCAGGGTTTCGCCTAAGCACTATCACTATAGGAATCAGCTATTTTGCTGTCTGCCATGGCGGACGGCAAAGGCATGAACGGCGGACGGCAAAGGCCTTTGCCGTCAGCCGCGGACGGCAAAAGGCTCCGGCAAAGTAGGCTACGGTAAACAGCTACTTTGCCGTCTGCTTCCTGGCGGCTGACGGCAAAGGCTCTTTGCCGTCTGCCGCGGACGGCAAAGAGGGCGGACGGCAATAATTGTGCTCTCAGTCTGTTAAGTGGCTAACGGCAGGCCTTTGCCGTCCACCGCGGACGGCAAACTTTCTAGTGCCTTTGCCGTCTGCCAGCGGACGGCAAAGTTTCTACTGTCTTTGCCGTCCGCCGTATGATGTCATCTACACGTCACTACATGGCAGGCCTTTGCCGTCAGCCACTGTAGGCAAACTGACCAAATGGGTCAGCTCCCAGGAAGCACAGCTGGATGCCACGTGTCCTCTTCCTTTGGGGGAGATAGTCTAGCACGTGGCGGCACTTCATAAACGACATCCCAACCTTTCAGATTTGGATTAGTTTGGCAGGCCCACGGTAGATAGAATACTTGGGTCCCCTATTGAGCCGTAATATAGACATCAGGAACATCTAAATGGGTGCTTTGGTTGATTTCAACTAGCCCTATATGTTCATGAGTCCTTCTAGTCTCCTTCGGCTGAAACCAATAACATTTGAAGACTACGACATTCGGTGGGTTTTCACCATAGAATAGAAGTTCATAAATTGCTTCAACTCTCCCATAATACTCGGTACCTCCTTCGCCGATAGCAGATACACAACAATTTGTAGACTTTCGGTCGGCCATAGATAGCTCTTTGCCATAGGTATGAAAGCGATACCCGTTGATGTCGTATTTGTCAAATGAACGGACCTTATAGTCAAAACCATTAGCGACTTGTCTCAATTCGGCGTCCATAGACTCTGAATTAGCCTACAAGTTTAATATGAAAGGATTGTTGCATTACGCACAAATTAGCGAATGAAACCGGGATAGCCGCCTACAAATTAGCCTACAAGTCTAATAGAAATTACCGTTTGTTTGAACCAAGAGATGAAACCGGGATAGCCGCCTCCTTGCTTTGCGAGAAGCTCATACTCTTCGACAGAATCCTTTTGGATCACCGCTCCATACGAGAATAAGGCGACGTATCGACTGTATGAAATATCCAGGAATAAGAGCAGTTCAAAGGAAATAGAAGTTGCGAAACTATGTACCGAGAACTTACTCGATGTACGGCCGCACTTCTATCAGGTTGTTGAAGATATACAACGAAATGGTCCGCCATTGTTCGTTATCCAAAGATACTGGATTTGAAACACTGGCTGGTGCGAGATTCCCTTTGAATAGGCTGAGGTTGGATCCACCCTTTTTAGGGTCGTCAGCATTGTACTGAGGCTTCGGATTATGCAAATGACGATTTTTGGCTTCGTAGTGTGCTGTCACGAAGTTTGCCGCCTCCTCAGTGATGAATGCCTCAGCCATCGATGCTTCAATTCTACGTTTATTTTTACATTTTTGTCGAAGCGTCTTCTGCATCCTCTCAGTTGGGTAGCACCAACGATTTTGCACGGGCCCCCCCAATCTTGCCTCGGTCGGGAGATGCAAAATCAAATGTTGCATTGGATTAAAGAAGCCCGGTGGAAAGATCTTCTCTAACTTGCAGATCAACTCCGGCGCCAACTCTTCCATTTCTTCTAGCACGCCAGGCGATAGTTCTTTCGCACAAAGAACACGGAAGAAATAGCTGAGTTCTGCCAGTACTAGCCATTCATCCTCAGGGATGAAGCCACGCAACATCACCGGCATTACCCGCTCAATCCATATGTGCCAATCATGACTCTTGAGACCAAATATCTTCAATTTATCAAGACTGGCTCCCCTCTGTAGATTCGCTGCATACCCATCGGGGAACATCAACTGCATTTTCACCCACAAGATAATTTCCCTCATAGCTGGCCTTCCAAGATTGAACCATGCCTTTGGCTTCGTCCAGTTCTGCTTTCCTTTCGGTTCTTTCATGTTTTGTAACGGCCTATCACATAGCGCCTCCAGATCGACTCTAGCCTTAGTATTATCCTTTGACTTCCCATCTATGCCGAACAATGTACCAAAAAGTGCCTCGGCGATATTCTTCTCAGTGTGCATCACGTCGATGTTGTGTGGGCAAAGGAGGTCTTTGAAGTAAGGCAGATCCCATAAGCATGTTTTGTGAGTCCAGGCGTGCTTAGAATTATACCCCTTGAAGTACCCTGGACGCTCTGGATCTGGCTCGAGAGCGTTTAACTGATCCAGGGTCTGTTGGCCTGTCAATGCAGGTGGTGCAGAGTTTTTGACAACTCTACCTCTGATGAAGTTCTTCTTGTCTTTCCTGAACTTATGGCGAGGATTCAGGAACTGTCTATGCATGTCGAAGCAAGAAAACTTGCGACCGGCCTGAAGCCAACGAAACTCAAGAGCTCCCTTGCATGTGGGGCACGGGAACCTTCCATGCACACACCAGCCAACGAATAGCGCATACGCCGGCAAGTCATGCGTCGAGTACATGTACCAGACACGCATTATGAAGTTCCGTTTGCTATAGGCGTCGTATGTCTTGAACCCATTATCCCAGGCTTCTTGCAATTCGTCCTTAAGCGGTTGCATGTACACATTCATATTTTTCCCCGGATAGTTGGGCCCTGGAATTATCAACGTCAGGAAAATGTTCTTTCTTTGCATAATCTGTCCGGGGGGGAGATTGAGTGGAAAGACAAATACGGGCCAACAACTGTATTGGGCTGCCGTCATACCAAACACACTGAACCCATCCGTGCTGATGCCGACTCGAGGATGCCTCGGATCTGCCGCTTTGTCACCATGTAATTCATCAAACTTTTTCCACGCAACACCATCCGATGTGTGTACAATCATCAGATTCCCATCTGCATCTAGTTCGGTTCTTTTGCCCGTTTTGTGCCATGTCATCTGTCTGGCCGTCTCTTCGACCATGAAAAGACGTTGAAGTCTTGGTACGATTGGCATATACCGAAGAACACTAACGGGGATTTTGGTCTGTGTCTTCTCACCCATACCGTTGTCTACCACAACATACCTGGAAGACTTGCAAATGGGACAATAGTTCAAGTCCGCATAGTCAAGCCTAAACAAGACACATCCTTTCTCACAGGCATGTATCTTATCATAGGGCATCTTCAGTGCACGGAGGATTTTGTCCGACTGGTACAGGTTTGCAGGCATTACATGGCCTTTGGGTAGAAAGCGTCCAAATACTGTCATCATTGCATCGTAGCATTCTCTGCCCAAGTTGAACTGAGCCTTCAGAGCCATTACTTGTGAGATGGCATCCAACTGACAAAGCTCAGTGTGCTCATGGAGCGGACGTTTTGAAGACTCCAACATTTCATTGAAGGCCTTTGCAGATTCCTCCATCTCCTCGTCCGAATCCCGAGCATCATCGAAGTCTTGCACCATGTTTTCCATCCCGGTACCATGCTCGTCGGTGCGATGACGATCCACCTCAGCTCGGTCACGTTGGGCAGACTCACCATGAAATGTCCACACCGTATAATCGGGCGTAAAACCACTCTTCTGCAGGTGTTTGCCCATTTCAGCCTCTGTCCTCTTTTCCCAATTGCCGCACCGTAAACAGGGGCACCAGGTTTTCCTCTGGCCATTTGCAAATGCGGCTCGCACAAACCCCTTGGTTTTTGTGAACCATTCAGTGCTCCATTTGTTCTGACCAGTGTGACCGGTGTACATCCACGCACGATCACTCATCTTGACTTTCAGAGCTACTAGACACACAACAAATATATATATATATATATAATTCACCATGTATATATTCATCAGTTGATCTACTTTGTCAATTTTATTACGTCCATGCAACCTACACTCTAATAGGTAATGATAGGTCCTAATCCCACCCGAGTATGTTTAGATTGGGTTCATTTTCCCATGCTATGCTCCGGATCCTACGCAAAATTTCGGCAGCACCTCCCCGCTGTTCTCCTGATACACGTCTCTGCAATAAACAGAGAGGATGTGTACCCGGAGAACAACAGGGGAGGCACTGACGAAATTTATGCGTCGGATCCGGAGCAAAGCATATGGGAAAACGAACCCAATCTAAACATACTCGGGCTGTCCATGGATAGCGTTGGACAATTCGAAAGAATCAAGGTTATAAATATGCAAATGCATGCATATTTATAACTATGACGCTTTCGAACGGGAGACACATATTGGTTACGCATACTGATGATTCAAGACACATATATAGCTAGCTATCAAGTTTCATCGGAATATATCAAATAATTAATGGGGGAGGAGGACATGTCATTTGTGCTCACCCACGAACGAAGGGGCAGAGCTCGTCAAACGCACGGCGAGGTCGTCGAACACCAAACCTCGCAGCGATGAAACAACTGCACATTTAAAACTACCCGATCAACACAATTATATATGATGTTTTTCATAACAAAATCGAAAAATATATGACCTAACTAATAATTCACAAATATATGACCCCGTCGGCTTCTGGAAGGCCAAAGAACACCTTTTCGGGAGGTGTCGGGGGTCGGGGTGTCGTGTCGGTGTCGGGGTGCCGTGTCGGGGTCGGGGTTGGGGTCTCGGGTCGGGGGGTGCCGGGTCGGGGTCGGGGTGCCGTGTCGGTGTCGGGGTCGGGGTGTCGGGTCAGGCTCGGTGTCGGGGTGTCGTGTCGGTGTCGGGGTCGGGGTCTCGGGGTCGGGGTGTCGGGTCGGGGTGCCGTCTCGGTGTCGGGGTCGGGGTGTCGGGTCAGGCTCGGGGTCGGGGTGTCGGGGTCTAGGGGTCGGGGTGTCGTGTCGGGGTGCCGTGTCGGGGTCGGGGTGCCGTGTCGGGTCGGGGTGCTGTGTCGGGTCGGGGTTTTTTCCTCTTTTTTCCTTTTCTTCTTCTTCCTATTCTTCCTTTTCTTCCTTTTTTTTCCTTCTTCTTCTTCTTCTTCTTCTTCTTCTTCTTCTTCTTCTTCTTCTTCTTCTTCTTGTTCTTCCTCCTTTCCTTTTTCCTCTTCTTCTTGTCCTCCTCTCCTCTTTTTTCTTCTTCTTCTTCCTCTTCTTCTTTTTCTTCTCCTCCTCCTCTTCTTCTTCTTCCTTTCCTTTTTCCTCTTCTTCTTCTCCTCCTCTCCTCTTTTTCTCTTCTTCTTCTTCTTTCCTCAAACTAAACTAAACCTAAAACTAAACCTAAATCTAAAACTAAAACTAAAACTAAATCTAAACTAAACTAAAACTAAACTAAATCTAAACCTAAAACTAAATCTAAACTAAAACTAAATCTAAACTAAAACTAAAACTAAATCTAAACTAAAACTAAATCTAAACTAAAACTAAACTAAATCTAAACTAAAACTAAACTAAATCTAAACATAAAACTAAAAAGGAAAAAAACAGAAAAAAAACAGAAAAAAGGAGGGGGGCTCACCTGGGGCAGGGCCGGTGGAGGCCGTCGCCGGTGGAGGAGGGGGGCGGGGCGGTGGAGAAGGTGGCCGGTGGAGGAGGTGGCCGGGGCGCGGGGGCGGCCTGGGGCGGCGGGGGGCCGGGCCCTGGGCGGTGGGGCACGGGGCGGCGGGGGCCGGGGCGCGGGGGGGCCGAGGTGCCGGGGCGGCGGGGGCCGGGGCGGGGGGGGGGGGGGGGCGACGGGGCGGTGGGGCGGCGGGGCCCCGGGCGGTGGGGCGGCGGGGGCGACGGGTGGTGGGGCGACGGCGCCGGGCGGCAGTGGCGACGGGGCGGGGGCTGGTGGGGCGGCGGGGTGGTGGGGCGACCGGGCGGCGGCGAGTGGTGGGGGCGGCGGCGGCGGCGGTGGGATGGGAAGTGGTGGCGGGGCACGTCGGCGAGGAGAGAACAGAGTAACGGACGGGGGGGGGGGTACGGGCCGTTAGGTAGTGTCTTCTTTGCCGTCCGCCTCTCTTTGCATGTCCGCCCTTTTGCCTCTTTGCCGTCCGCTGGCAGACGGCAAAGAGGTGGGCCGTTAAGTTTTTTCCAAACGGGCGGGGGGTGGGGGCCACCTCTCTCTTTGCCGTCCGCTGGCGGACGGCAAAGAGCTCGCGGACGGCAAAGAGCTTCTTTGCCATCTGCCATTTCTTTGCCGTCTGCTTTTGGGTAGCTGATGGCAAAGAGCTTCTTTGCCGTCAGCTAGCAGACGGCAAAGAGCTGGCAGATGGCAAATTAGCTGATTCCAGTAGTGTATGACAATATGACCGGAGGCGTAAGCTGTGGAGGGGGGCGCCGCACATGGCTAACAATCATTGTTGTGTGTTCTAGTGGTGCCCCCCTCATATATATAGGTTGGAGGGGAGGAAAGGCAGCCAAGGGGGAGCCCCAAGTAGGAGGAATCCTACTTGGGCGCCTTCCAATTCGGCCTCCCCCCTTCCATATCCACCCGAAGGGGGAAGGAAGGAGGAGGGAGGAGGGAAGGAAGGGGGAGGCCGAATTCCTCCCCTTCCTTTCTGCCTTCTCCTCTTTCCTTCCCCCTTATTTTGGCCTACATGGGGCGCACCAGCCCCTTAGAGGCTGGTCTGTCCCCCTCTTGGCCCATTAAGGCCCATGTAGTTGCCGGGGGATGCCCGGAACCCCTTCCGGTGACCCGATATGCACCCGGTACCCCCGGAACACTTCCGGTGTCCGAATACCTTCATCATATATATCAAGCTTTACCTCTCGACCATTTCGAGACTCCACGTCATGTCCGTGATCTCATCCGGGACTCCAAACAACATTCGGTCACGAAATCACATAACTCATATAATACAAAATCGTCATCGAACGTTAAGCGTGCAGACCCTACGGGTTAGAGAACTATGCAGACATGACTGACACACCTCTCCGGTCAATAACCAATAGCGGAACCTGGATGCTCATATTGGTTCCTATATATTCTACGAAGATCTTTATCGGTCGTACCGTAATGAGAACATACGTTATTCCCTTTATCATCATACCTAGTTCAATCTCATTGCCGGCAAGTCTCTTTACTCGTTTCGTAAGACATCATCCTGTATCTAACTCATTAGTCACATTGCTTGCAAGGCTTATCATGATGCGTATTACTAAGAGGGCCTAGAGATACCTCTCCGATACTCGGAGTGACAAATCCTAATCTCGATCTATGCCAACCCAACAAACACCTTTGGAGATACATGTAGAGCATCTTTATAATCACCCAGTTACGTTGTGACGTTTGATAGCACACAAGGTATTCCTCCGGTATCTGGGAGTTGCATAATCTCATAGTCAAAAGAATATGTATTTGACATGATGAAAGCAATAGAAATAAAACTGAAGGATCAATATGCTAAGCTAATGGATGGGCCTTGTCCATCACATCATTCTCCTAATGATGTGATCCAGTTCGTCAAATGACAACACATGTCTATGGTTAGGAAACTTAACCATCTTTGATTAAGGAGCTAGTCTAGTAGAGGCTCACTAGGGACACGGTGTTTTGTCTATGTATCCACACATGTATTAAGTTTCCGGTTAATAAAATTGTAGCATGAATAATAAATATTTATCATGATATAAGGAAATATACAATAACAACTTTATTATTGCCTCTAGGGCATATTTCCTTCACTCTCCCACTTGCACTAGAATCAATAATCTAGTTTACATCGCCCTTAGATTTAACACCAATAGTTCACATCTTTATGCGATTAACACCCATAGTTCACATTGCCATGTGACCAAAACCCAAAGGGTTCACTAGATTCAATAATTTAGTTCACATCGCTATGTGATTAACACCCAAAGAGTACTAAGGTGTGATCATGTTTTGCTTGTGAGAGAGGTTTAGTCAACGGGTCTGTCACATTCAGATCCGTATGTATTTTGCAAATTTCTATGTCTACAGTGCTCTGCATGGAGATACTCTGGCTAATTGCTCCCATTTTCAATATGTATCTAGATTGAGACTCAGAGTCATCTGGATCGGTTTAAAAGCTTGCATCGATGCAACTCTTTACGACGAACTCTTTATCACCTCCTTAACCGAGAAATATTTCCTTAGTCGTCTAAGGATAATTTTGTCCCTATCCTGTGATCTACTCCTGGATCACTGTTGTACCCCCTTGCCAAACTCATGGCAAGGTACACAATAGGTCTGGTACACATCATGTCATATTGTATAGAACCTATGGCTGAGGCATAGGGAATGACTTTCATTCTCTCTCAATCTTCTGTCGTGGTCGGGCTTTGAGTCTTACTCAACTTCACACCTTGTAATACACGCAAGAATCGTTTCTTTGACTGATCCATCAGAACTTCTTCAAAATTTTATCAAGGTATGTGCTTTGTGAAACTCCAATTAAGCGTCTTGACCTATCTCTATAGATCTTGATGCCAAATATATAAGCAGCTTCACCGAGGTCTTTCATTGAAAAACTTTTGTTCAAGTATCCTTTTATGCTTTCCAGAAATTCTACATCATTTCCAACCAACAATATTAGCAGTGTACAGAGCTCCCACCCACTTTCTTGTAAATACAGGCTTCTCCAAAAGTCTGTATGAAACCATATGCTTTGATCACATTATCAAAGCGTATATTCCAACTCCGAGATGCTTGCACCAGTCCATAAATGGATCGCTGGAGCTTGCACACTTTGTTAGCACCTTTAGGATCGACAAAACCTTCTGGTTGCATCATATACAACTCTTCTTTGAGAAATCCATTAAGGAATGCAGTTTTGACGTCCATTTGCCAGATTTCATAATTATAAAATGCGGCAATTGCTAACATGATTCGGACAGACTTAAGCATCGCTACGGGTGAGAAGGTCTCATTGTAGTCAACTCCTTGAACTTGTCGAAAACCTTTCGCAACAAGTCAAACTTTGTAGACAGTAACATTACCATCAGCGGTCAGTCTTCTTCTTGAAGTTATATTTATTCCCTATGGCTCGCCGATCATTGGGCAAGTCAACCAAAGTCCACACTTTGTTCTCATACATGGATCCTATCTTGGATTTCATGGCCTCAAGCCATTTATCGGTATCTGGGCTCATCATCGCTTCCTCATAGTTCGTAGGTTCATCATGGTCTAGTAACATGACTTCCAGAACAGGATTACCGTACCACTCTGGTGCAGAACGTGCTCTGGTTGACCTACGAGGTTCAGTAGTAACTTGATCTGAAGTTTCATGATCATTATCACTAGCTTCCTCTCTAGTTGGTGTAGGCATCAGTGGAAC
The DNA here is from genome assembly GCF_018294505.1 of Triticum aestivum. Lineage (NCBI taxonomy): Eukaryota > Viridiplantae > Streptophyta > Magnoliopsida > Poales > Poaceae > Triticum > Triticum aestivum. Next base: position 106,931,848 of record NC_057796.1, read on the forward strand.
TGATTTCTGTGATGAGCTACTTTCCAATTCGAGAGAAGGTAGAATTACCTCATCAAGTTCTACTTTCCTCCCACTCACTTCTTTCCAGAGAAACTCCTTCTCTAGAAAGGATCCATTCTTAGCAACAAAAATCTTGCCTTCGAATCTGTGATAGAAGGTGTACCCAACAATTTCTTTTGGTATCCTATGAAGACACACTTCTCTGATTTGGGTTCGAGCTTATTAGGTTGAAACTTTTTCACATAAGCATCGCAACCCCAAACTTTAAGAAATGACAGCTTAGGTTTCTTGCCAAACCACAGTTCATACGGTGTCGTCTCAACGAATTTGGATGGTGCCCTATTTAACATGAATGCAGCTGTCTCTAATGCATAACCCCAAAATGAGAGTGGTAAATCGGTAAGAGACATCATAGATCGCACCATATCTAATAAAGTACGGTCACGACGTTCAGACACACCATTACCCTGTGGTGTTCCAGGTGGCGTGAGTTGTGAAACTATTCCACATTGTTTTAAATGAAGGCCAAACTCATAACTCAAATATTCACCTCCGTGATTAGATCGTAGAAACTTTATTTTCTTGTTACGACGATTCTCCACTTCACTCTAAAATTCTTTGAACTTTTCAAATGTTTTCGGTAGATATACCCATATCTGCTCAAATAATCTTTTATGGTCAGATAATAATGATACCCGCCGCGAGCCTCAACACTCATCGGACTGCATAAATCGGTATGTATTATTTCCAATAAGTCACTGGCTCGCAACATTTTTCCAGAGAACGGAGTTTTAGTCATCTTGCCCATGAGGCATGGTTCGCAAGCATCAATTGATTCATAATCAAGTGATTCCAAAAGTCCATCTGCATGGAGTTTCTTCATGCACTTTACACCAATATGACCTAAATGGCAGTGCCACAAATATGTTGCACTATCATTATCAACTTTGCATCTTTTGGTATCAATATTATGAATATGTGTATCACTACGATCGAGATTCAATAAACCATTTATATTAAGTGTATGACCATAGAAGGTTTTATTCATGTAAACAGAACAACAATTATTCTCTGACTTAAATGAATAACCGTATCGCAATAAACATGATCCAATCATATTCATGCTCAACGCAAACACAAAATAACATTTATTTAGGTCCAACACTAATCCCGAAGGTAGAGGGAGTGTGCGATGGTGATCTTATCAACCTTGGAATCACTTCCAACACACATTGTTACGTCGCCCTTAACTAGTCTCTGTTCATTTTGCAACTCCTGTTTTAAGTTACTAATCTTAGCAACTGAACCGGTATCAAATACCTAGGGGTTACTATGAACACTAGTAAAATACACATCAATAACATCCATATCAAACATACCTTTGTTCACTTTGCCATCCTTCTTATCCGCCAAGTATTTGGGGTAGTTCCGCTTCCAGTGACCATTCCGTTTGCAGTAGAAGCACTCAGTTTCAGGCTGAGGTCTAGCTTTGGGCTTCTTCACAGGAGGGCAACTTGCTTGTCATTCTTCTTGAAGTTCCCTTTCTTTTCCTTTGCCCTTTTTCTTGAAACTAGTGGTCTTGTCAACCATCAACACTTGATGCTTTTTCTTGATTTCTACCTTCGCCGATTTCAACATCGCGAAGAGCTCAGGAATCTTTTTCCTCATCCCTTGCATATTATAGTTTATCACGAAGTTCTAGTAGCTTGGTGATAGTGACTAGAGAACTCTGTGAATCACTATCTTATCTGGAAGATTAACTCCCACTTGATTCAAGCGATTGTACTACCCAGACATTCTGAGTACATGCTCACTAGCTGAGCCATTCTCCTCCATCTTGTAGGCAAAGTACTTGTCAGAGGTGTCATGCCTCTCGACATGCGCATGAGACTGAAATACCAATTTCAACTCTTGGAACATCTTATATGCTCCGTGGCATTCAAAACATTTTGAAGTCCCGGTTCTAAGCCCTAAAGCATGATGCACTACTATCAAGTAGTCATTATACTGAGCTTGTCAAACATTCATAACATCAGCATCTGCTCCTGCAATAGGTCTGTCACCTAGCGGTGCATCAAGGACATAATTCTTCTGTGCAACAACGAGGATAATCCTCAGATCACCGACCCAGTCTGCATCATTGCTACTATCATCTTTCAACTTAGTTTTCTCTATGAATATATCAAAAACATAGGGGAGCTACAACGCGAGCTATTGATCTACAACATAGATATGCAAATACTATCAGGACTAAGTTCATGATAATTTAAGTTCAATTAATCTAATTACTTAAGAACTCCAACTTAGATAGAAATCCCTCGAGTCATCTAAACGATTACGTGATCCAAATCAACTAAACCATGTCCGATCATCATGTGAGATGGATTAGTCTTCAAGGGTGAACATCTCCATGTTGATCATATCTACTATATGATTCACATTCGACCTTTCGGTGTCCAGTGTTCCGAGGCCATGTCTGTACATGCTAGGCTCGTCAAGTTTAACCCGAGTATTCCGCATGTGCAAAACTGTCTTGCACCCGTTGTATGTGAATGTAGAGCCTATCACACCCGATCATCATGTGGTGTCTCAGCACGACGAACTGTCGCAACGGTGCATACTCAGGAAGAACACTTATACCTTGAAATTTTAGTAAGGGATCATCTTATAATGCTACCGCCGTACTAAGCAAAATAAGATGCATAAAAGATAAACATCACATGCAATCAAAACATGTGACATGATATGGCCATCATCATCTTGTCTCTTTGATCTTCATCTCCAAAGCACCGTCATGATATCCATCGTCACCGGCTTGACACCTTGATCTCCATCGTAGCGCCGTGGTCATCTCGCCAACTATTTCTTCTACAACTATGGCTAACGCATAGTGATAAAGTAAAGCAATTACATGGCGTTTGCATTTCATACAATAAAGAGACAACCATAAGGCTCCTGCCGGTTGCCAGTGAATTTTACAAAACATGATCATCTCATACAATAACGTATATCACATCATGTCTTGACCATATCACATCACAAGATGCCCTGCAAAAACAAGTTAGACGTCCTCTACCTTGTTGTTGCAAGTTTTACGTGGCTGCTATGGGCTTCTAGTAAGAACCGTTCCTACCTACGCATCAAAACCACAATGTTGATTCATCAAGTTTGCTATTTTAACCTTCAACAAGTACCAGCCGCAGTCAAATTCAATTCAACAAAAGTTGGAGAAATAGACACCCGCCAGCCACCTTTATGCAAAACTAGTTGCATGTCTGTTGGTGGAACCGGTCTCATGAACGTGGTCATGTAAGGTTGGTCCAGGCCGCTTCATCCAACAATACCGCCGAATCAACATAAGACGTTGGTGGTAAGTAGTATGACTATCATCGCCCACAACTCTTTGTGTTCTACTCGTGCATATCATCTACGCATAGACCTGGCTCGGATGCCATTGTTGGGAACGTAGCATGCAATTTCAAAAATTTCCTATGCTCACACAAGATCTATCTAGGATATGCATAGCAATGAGAGGGGGAGAGTGTGTCCACGTACCCTCGTAGACTGAAAGCGGAAGCGTTTGACAACGCGGTTGATGTAGTCGAACTTCTTCTCGTTCGACCGATCAAGCACCGAATGTACGACACCTCCAAGTTCTGCACACGTTCAGCTCGATGACATCCCTTGAACTCTTGATCCAGCAAAGTGTCGAGGGAGAGTTTCGTCAGCACGACGGAGTCGTGACGGTAATGGTGAAGTGATCCATGCATGGCTTCGCCTAAGCACTACGACAATATAACCGGAGGCGTAAACTGTGGAGGGGGCACCACAGACGGCTAACAATCATTGTTGTGTTTTCTAGCGGTGCCCCCCTCATATATATATATATATATAGGTTCAAGGGGATGAGAGGCAGCTAAGGGGGCGCCCCCAGTTGGAGGAATTCTACTTGGGCGCCTCCCAATTCGGCCTCCCCCTTCCATATCCATCCGGAGGGGGAAGGAAGGAGGAGGGAGGAGGGAAGGAAGGGGGAGGTTGAATCCCTCCCCTTCCTTTCTCCCTTCTCCTCTTTCTTCCCCCCTTATTTTGGCCTACATGGGGCGCACCAGCCCCTTAGGGGCTGGTCTGTCCCCCTCTTGGCCCATTAAGGCCCATGTAGTTGCTGGGGGGATGCCCGAACCCCTTCCGGTGACCCAATATGCACCCGGTACCCCCAGAACACTTCCGGTGTCCGAATGCCATCGTCCTAAATATCAATCTTTACCTATCGACCATTTTGAAACTCCTCGTCATGTCCGTGATCTCATCCGGGACTCTCGGATTATGAGTTTCGGCAAACCCTTGAGGTTCGAACACTGTGGTGCGCACGAAGATCTCTCTCTCCCTCTAGCTCGCTCTCACAACAGTCTCAAGGCCTAGCTCGACGAACCCAAAGAACAAGTGAAACGAGGTTTTATACTGGTTCGGGCCACCGTGGTGGTGTGATACATGTGTGGTGTGGTGGATTGCCTTGCAGGCTAAGGATGAACAAGTACAAGGGATGAACAGCTGACAGTGTCCTGGACTAGGGGGTACTCACCACGTCGTCTCCCGACCAGCTGGATTGGGCCGAGGACCCCCATGATGATTCACTAATGGGCCACTTCGGGCAGCCCGTGCCGAATACAAGGAGGATTCCACAAGACTTGGCGCACAAGACAAGGACTCCTCTAAACCCTAGGCCTACGGTGCATATATAAACCGAGGCCAGGCTAGTCAATAGACAATCTCATATTCATTACTATCATCTCGTGGTAGAAACATGTACTCTGTACTATACCCATTTCAATACAATCAAAAGCAGGATGTAGGGTATTATCTCTTCGAGAGAGCCCGAACCTGGGTAAAACCCTGTGTCCATGTTACCATCGCTCCAAGACGCCTAGCTTAGGACCCCTACTACGAGATACGCCGGATATAGAACCGACATTGGTGCTTTCATTGAGAGCCTGCTGGGTGTCGCCCTGGCGTGATGGAATCTTCAACCAGTGCCGAATCAGGTTTTATATTTTCAGTTAAATTCATGCCACATGAAGTATTATTCTTTTAGAATTGTTGCTGCCAGCGTGTTGCAAATTTTGTTTGCAGCAGTCTCCGTACCCGACGGCTGGGGTGTGCGTAGATCGGGGCAAGGTCGGCTTATGGCCTGACCGAGGACTCACGTGCGAATACGTGCGTACAAGGGCAGCAAGTGGAGCACGGGTAGCAAACGGTTATCCAGTCAAATCCGGGCATATCCGATCGACCTTTGGTAAACTTAATAGATTTTCTCAAAGCTGCTAATACTACTGTTGCGGCTGTGCGCGTGTGTTGCAGGTTAATATAACTTGAAGCTTGGTGCTACCATTAGTAGTACTTATTGGCAGCACTTCTTTCGAGGTTTGATTAAACAACTCAGCCATGTCATATTGAGATCATCTAGTGGACGGTTTTGTCGCTGCACACCTAGGATCCGACCAATTCCGCGTCTGCGGCCGGACAATTTTTCATTAGACTTTGTTTGGTCTCTCTTTGATTTGATCAACCACTCATATTACTGCCAGGTGCTACCTCTCCAAATAATTTTTAATGCACAATATCTTTTCTCCTAGGAATTATTATTTTGGCCAGTATCATTTTCTCTATAAAGGCAGCTAATGTGTGGCAACATTGATGTTGCCTTGCAAGTTCTTGTTTCGCCACTATGTTGCATCGTCGACGTCCTTCCACAGACGACCTGCGGTTTTCGACCAACGCGATGTTCTTGCCGCGCCACTCATCGAGCCAATCTCAACCATGCCGTGTCACCGCCCAGGCCATTATTTCTTTAAACAATATATTTGCAAAAATTAATTATGCAAAGATGTTTATCGCTCTTTTTTTGGCTCGCGCCATTTACATATGGGCAGGAAATATTCTTTGTGTGCGCCACGTCGGCGAGCATCGCGGCCGCGTTGTCTATTTTGTTTGCAGTCGGATCGGAGTCAAGAAAATAACGATGGTGACGCCCGCCGTCGGGTGGTAAGTCGGATCCGGATTCTGCTGCGGCGACGAGCAGCACCCATCAGGAAGATTCCTTCCTTGTCCTCTCTTTTATAATTTGGCAGCTAGTTTTCCACTAGTTCTTTTGAAAAGGGCACAGACCGAAGTACTGCACGGTCTGTTAAATCCTGGAGTAAAGATCGAAGCTATCTGATTCTAGAATATTTTCTGTTGGTTTTTACTGCACTATTTTTGCAGATATATTCTACCGACGCTGGTACATTATGTCTGCGGTGATATGGCCAGCTTCACGTCGGTCAAACTCGTCGTCCGCTGCCTAGCGGATATTAAAAATCAATCGTGATTGTTTCATGTCGTCACCTCGGCCAGCCGACCAACGCATCGATCGGCGCCTCATCAACCCGACCTTGGCACTCAGGCCTTTTTTGTTTAATTATTTACTTCACTTAAATTAGTTAAGTAGAAGAGTATTTTTAATTATATTATTATTACTATTATTATTGTTAGCTTGCACTATTTCATGTGTGCAGGTCAACGACTTCGCTGCGTCACGTGGGCACCTCGGCGTGCTGACGCCATCATCACGCCTCGGCTGGACCGGAGATTTTTTCATCACTTTATCGGTCTACTCCGGAGGCTTCAGCGTCACCTTGCCGACCTACTCTATCTCCTCGGCTGGACCGGGGGCTTCGGCTAAGCCACATACGCACTATTGTGCTATCACTTCATCAAGCCGAGCTCTCCGCTCAGGTACTTCAAGACTAGCTTGAGGGTTGGGACCTTGAGCCGCTGCAAGCTCGGCCCACATCACACCGAGCACATTAACCAGCTAAGTCGCTTTCATGCTCAAAGACTTTCAGTTTTAAATTTTGTTCGGTTCAGCCAAGCATTATACTGTTTTTTGACAAAAAGTCATTTGCGGAAAACTTTCTTTGTCAAAACCTTGTTTGTGACACACAAATTCAAATACCCCGTTTACTTGGGCTTCCTTTATGAAGTCTTTCCTCTTGCATATGATTATACTTGTATGGCTTTGTTCCTTGTTCGTGTATTATGCCACAATATGCACCATGTTGACTTAAGTGTTCCGCAAGCTGGGTTGCCTCGCTCCTGTGTTTACCTCTACGTTCCCGATTGTTCGGCTAGGAAGTAAAGGGAGCACCTTTGCGATTGTCACGATCTGGTCATCCGAGCTTGGACCTCAGACTGGGTGAAGCCAAATGCTAGCGCTCTTATTGTTTTCAATCATGGTGGGCACACAACGGAACTCATGAATACAAAAAATCTATTGCACAAGTATCATAGTAACAATGAGCAACCGAAGAAAGGTATCGGTGGAGGTACTATTTTCTTCGAAGATGCTTCTTACACTTTGTCAGTAATATAGCATAAGTTCCCTGAGCGCGCTTCGTCTATTACAGCCATATGGCCTGATTGCCTGGTTATCGGAAACACCGTCGATATTCTCGACAGGTGGAGTACATAACACTTTTCGGCCCTTGACCGAAGAGGGAGAAGCTGACGGCCAGTTAAGACGCGTTTAAAGTTCGGGTGAACACAGATATGATATAAGTACTTTGGTACATACAATCATTATAGATAAAATTCTTTTACCCAAGTCACTTGGGGGCTCTTAAATTAGTATGGGCCGTTTTATAATAGATGTTTTCTTCTTAGTCGCTGCACAGTCTTTTTCTACCACTCCTTTCTCGACTCAGGTGTATGATGAATAGCCGGGTAGCCTAGTTTCTCTCTAAAGCTGCTCGCATTTAGTTCGCTCAACTGGCCTGAGAAACACTCCGCCTTCGGGAGAGGGAGGTTGAAGCCGAAGGCTGATCCACTTGAAGTCTAGAGATTAGATGTGTCATGTCAAAGCACGACGAAAGTACACTTTTAAGACCAATTTCATATTGGCACCAAAACAGCTTGTTTCAATCTAGACGAAGCGGGACATTCTCTTGGTTGAGGTGTTCGGCGTGAAACTCTTTTCTAAAAAGTATAGTTCGGCATCTTTCCTGCTGAACTCCACCTCAGTATTGTCAAAACATACATGACAGTTGAACTTGTTCCCGAGGAGGTACGATCCTAGGGTCGTCCATTTTGCCCAACCCAATTCTCAGGGGCTACTGCATTGACAATCCAATGCAGACAATTTAAGTGCAATATAGTTTTCGAGGAGAATATGATCCTCAGGTTGGTCGGCCGCGCCAACCTGAGTCTCGAGGACTTTGCACACCGCTTTTTGTGTCCTGAAGTATTCTGCCGAGCTAGGAGTTGATCCTCAGGCCGATTTTGCGAATCAACCTGAGTCTCAGGGGCTACTAGGATCATCGGTCTTATGTCATCCTTCAGGTGCATCTCAGGTTTTAGACCGATACACACCTTGAGGGCTATTGGCTATATATCTCGGCAGAGAATAAATTGCACCAATCAAAAATATTGACAAAAAATCGGCCCAAAGTCGGGGTGGTGCACCACCTCGGAAGCAGTCCGGCATAAAGCTCGGGCGCCAGTGGCTGGCTCCATAGAGGGCATTTCCGGCATTAAGCTTGGCTAAACTCCTTCAACTTTTTTGAACCAAGGTGATCTATGACACCTTGGATATAGTCCGGCGTTGGAGCTCGGATACAGTCCGACGTTGGAGCTTGGACATAGTCCGGCGTTGGAGCTCGGATACAGTCTGGCGTTGGAGCTTGGACACGGTCCGGCATTGGAGCTTGGACATAGTCTGGCGTTGGAGCTCGGATACAGTCCGGCGTTGGAGCTTGGACATAGTCCGGTGTTGGAGCTCAGATACAGTCCGGTGCTGGAGCTCGGCTGTAACAATACTCTTCGGATACAGTCTGGTGCTGGAGCTCGGCTGTAACAATATACTCTTCGGATATAGTCCGGCGTTGGAGCTCGGATACATTCCGGCGTTGGAGCTCAGAAGCGGTCCGGCATTGGTGCTCGGCTGCAAAAGATACCTCGGATGCAGTCCGGCGTTGGAGCTCGGATGCAAGAGGACACTGCCGCCCGAGAACAACTTCAAACCTGAGGTGGGGCATAAAAATAACGAGGCATTGATAAAGGCCGGAAACTTAAAGGGGCTCCTCGGATACCCGACATGTAAACTCTTTGGATGTACTTCGGCGATCCTCAAGATTGATGAGAAGATTTGTTGAACCAGTTTTCAAGACCGACGACCGAAGATAAAGAACAGTTCGGAAGAATCGAGGAGCGTCCCCAACTTGAAGACCGGTTCAGGGGGCTACTGACGGTGTCCTGGACTACGGGGTACTCACCACGTCGTCTCCCGACCATCTGGATTGGGCCGAGGACCCCCATGATGATTCACTAATGGGCCACTTCGGGCAGCCCGTGCCGAATACAAGGAGGATTCCACAAGACTTGGCGCACAAGACAAGGACTCCTCTAAACCCTAGGCCTACGGTGCACATATAAACCGAGGCCAGGCTAGTCAATAGACAATCTCATATTCATTACTATCATCTCGTGGTAGAAACATGTACTCTGTACTATACCCATATCAATACAATCAAAAGCAAGATGTAGGGTATTATCTCTTCGAGAGAGCCCGAACTTGGGTAAAACCCTGTGTCCATGTTACCATCGCTCCAAGATGCCTAGCTTAGGACCCCTACTATGAGATACGCCGGATATAGAACTGACAACAGCCTCCTGAGGAGAGGTGTTCTTGAGCTCGATGAGCTGGTGATGTGGCCTTGGTGGAATGGATCCAATCCAAGATGAGATGCCTCCTACGGTGGTGGCTAGTCCTATTTATAGAGGCCCGGGTCCTCTTCCCAAATCTTAGGTGAGAAGGGATCCTACAACGGTGAAGTTTGAAGGGGGACAACTAGTACAAGCTATCCTAACAAAAGGTGGTCTTCGCCTGCCAAAGGCTCTAGTGGTGACGCTGCTGTGGGCTCCGTGGTGACCTCCGTCCTGCCGTCCTGCTTGTCTTGGTCTCGTTCCATCGATATGGAAACCTTTGCCTGATGCCTCGGGACTCCTCGCCTGCGCTTGCCCCTTTAGCACCAAAGAGGAAACTGGCGCTCTGCGCCCGCTGGCGCCCGCCTCGCTTTGTCGTCATGGCTCACGTCACGCGCACCTCGCGAGGTGCCCCTTGCCTTGATATCTCCACTCCTCGGGAGCCAGCCTAGTGAGCCGGCCCCAGGGGAGGTCTTGGTGTCATCCGCCTCGCGAGGGTCTCGAGTGGTTGCTGATGAAGATGGGCCATACCAGACCGTTGGTGGAGCCATGCCCTGGGCCGCAGGCAGGCATGTCTGGGTACCCCTGTTCCCAGGACGCCGACAGTAGCCCCCGGGCCCAAGGCGCGCTCGGACTTGGCTTCGAGGCAAAGCCAAAGGGCATGTGAAGAGCACCGCGGGCCCTAATAGCCTGCGGCCTTGATTGACGCGTGGCGACTGACGGGTCATGGGCGTCTCCGCTTCCCCACGCTACGTTGGCAACTGCCCGACTTGACAAGTCCCTGCTGCATGCAGAAAAGCCATCATTACCTGCGATCGTGGAGGCCGGTGGTTGGCCTCCTCCCGGCTATAAATGGGGTGAAGGGCTGTCAGTGGAAACGACACCTATGGGATCACTGGGATCCCTTCTATGGTTGGCGGGCGTGGCGTTGTGCAAAGAGCAGGTCTAGGAGCCAGCACAAAGATCGTTTACCCAGGTTCGGGCCGCGAGAATGCATAAAACCCTAGTCCTGCTTTGGTGTATGTATTTGAGTGTTCTTGAGTTCTTGAGCTAGCTACGGTGCGTGTGTAGCCCAAAAGATCCGAATCCTTCTCCTGGACGCCTCGGGCCTCCTTTTATAGACAAAAGGGGTCGCCATAGTGGCACACAGGAGGTGGAAAGGTGTACAGTGCGCAAGCTTATCACCTGTCATTACGGGACAAGACGCATTAAATGCGCCCCTTAGGTGTCCCGTTGCTTTATTGGGGATGGCAACGAGGCCCGTCCCATCCGTCGCCGCCCAGCCTTGCTCCGACACGCGTCCAGGCCAACGATGCATGCAGCGCCATGTAGGCTGGCAGGCTTCTAAGATGGCGTGGTGGTAGGGTCTTCACGAAGATCTGCATGCCACCACGCAGGTGCTTGCTGAGCTGGCCTGGAAGCCGCACGTTGCCACACAGGTGCCTGCTCAGCTGGTTGGGCTGGCAGCTGTATGGCAACAGCGGTGGAGCCTTGGCAGACGCGGGCCTGGTTGTGGCCTCGCAGGTGCCCCCGGCAAGGGTCTTGCTATGGCATCGCAGTCATCCCCGGCAAGGATCTTGCCCGGGGTCTCGTGGATTTCCTCTGCAAGGATCTTGCCGAGGATCGTCGTCTTCTGGTCCTCATATGATCTTGAGTGCTTATGATCTTCACAAAGATCTGCATGCCGCCATGGCGGTGCCTCCCGAGCCTTGGTTCCAATGTGGTTGTTGGTGGTGTTGGAATCCTTGGGCTCAAGGGTGGCGCGCTCTGCTGGCGTCGGGCAAGTTGCCCCGGCAAGGTTCTTGCCGGGGCTGCGGAGGCCAGCCCGCCCTCTTGCTCTTTGGTCTTGGCGTTGCTTTGCCCGTCTCATGCTTTTGGCCGGAGTGCTTTCTGGTGTTCTTGCGCTTCTGCTCCCTCCCCTTGCCCTGCTAAGTGTGACCGCGGGTGTGGCTCTGACTGCCCATGCACAAGTAGAGGGGTAGAAAAGGAGAGCCCCTACTTTTGTACACCAACAGGAGCCCCCGGGCCTGGGCCACACATAAGCGCAACACGTTGTTGGGCCAGGCCTAGAACGGTGCGCGGGCAGGTGGGGCGGATTTTTACCGCAGTAATTCCTTCGCTCGTTGAGCTTCCCCACGACCTGTGTTGAATGCGTGACGTGGAGGGTCGTGCATGACATGGGGGTCACGCGTGGGGCGGCTGCTGCCCTCATGTGTCACATCGTGGTAAAGCGGCGGCTCGCACCTTCCCCATGAAAAGAGGAAAACGCAGGGGCGCGGCTCATTTACTGAGTGGACTCGGGTCGTGGCCTTCGAGGTGCTCGTGCCCTGCGATCACGGGGTGAAAAACAGTTGCCCCACTTGTCCCCTCGATTTTTGTTCGCTCGCCACGTGTCCTCCATGCCTTGAAGATGGCAGGCGGCTGGTGCGGGCCTTGAATGATGAGGCAGACAAGGCGGGAAACCGGGCCGCCGCTGATTGGAGCAGCGGGTCGGTCTTGATTCCCTGCGCTCTTGGTGGCCGGATTGGTTGAGCAGGGTGGCCGAGCCCCGACCCCGCCCCTTTATAAGAAGGGGTGGGGGATGGCACCCCTCAATCTTTCATCATCCGCCTTCTTCCACCTTGGCTTCTTTCTCTCTTCTGTCATGGCAAGAGAGCGCGCCGGTGCTTCGACGGTGGCGTCGAGGGTCTCCGCTCGAAAGCGCGCCCCTCCTTCCCAAGAGCTCATGGTGGCGGAACCGGCCACGAGGGGAAGGGGGAGGGGCGAGCCCGAGGTTGTCGTGGCGCTCGGGGAAGAGGAGGATGGGGCGGCGCATCGGCCTCGCCTCCGCCGGCAAAACCTCCCCCAATGGAGGGCCACGTCGGGGCCCAGCCCCGTGAGTTCTTCATCAGACTGCACCGGCCAGCGCACCGTCGTCTTCGTCTCCCTACTCCATTCGCTCGGGAGATGGAGCTCGACCCGCCACAGTCTCTGAGGTTGCACATGAGGGGCTGCAGGAATGGCGGCACACGGGTGGACGTCGATTTCCCCGCCCCTCACGTCATGTATCTTCGCCGCGGGTAGAAGACCTTCGCTCGTATCCACAGCCTGACGGCGAGGCTCGTTATCTATTTCAAATTAATGGAGAACGGCCTGCTCTCCGTCAAGGTTTTTGGAGACTTTGGAACTCACCTAAAGTGCTGCGTGGAGAGCTCCTCCGATGACGAAAACTCTTCCTCAAGCGTTAGCGGCGAGGAGGAAAGCAACAACGAAGACGAGGGCATCGAGCAGGGGGACACCGACTCTAACTCCGACTGACCGCGTCGCTCCTCCCTTGGCCACGCGCCCTGCCGAGGGCCTTCCTCATCAAGCTCTCCATCGGCGCGTTCCCCATCGCCCCTTTTTGGCCTTCACCTGCTGCACCTGGGAGGAAAAGGGTAAGAACAGGGATCACGGGGCACTTATCTTTTTTCAGTTTGTAAAGCCTATGGGCCTTAGTAGAATTTAGACCTTGTAACCCCCTTGCTCATGTATGCATTCCGTGTGAATCGTACTTGTTAGCAACGTATCAATGAAGAGAAGGGTGTTTTCCGGGTTTTGTTTGCGCGTGGGCGAGGGCCACACCAAGGAGCGAGTCCTCATTATCTTTAAGATAAACACTGTACCCCGGCAACATGCCTTGCCGTCCTGCCATATAGCTCGGCTACACTCACACCCTTGGCGGAGGTAGGGGCCAAGTAGGATTAGGCCCTTCGCTCGTCCCCTTCCCATCGCACTACAACCAAGTTCCGGCCCAAAGTAAGGCTTTCGGACACGGGACAGAGGGAGCAAGATGGTATGAGAGCGAGCCAAGTCTCGTACGTTCAAGTTTCATACGGAGGCACATAGTGGGGGATAAAAACTTATTTGATGTCGCAGCCCCCGGCAACCTTTGCTTGCCGTGTCTGGATTCTCAGACCCGCAGCCCCCGGCAACCTTGCCTTGTCGGGGTCCGGGCGTCGGCCTGTTCTCTTTTCTTCCGGAATAGCTCAGCAGAAATGTCCATGCACCCTGCAAACCCAAAAAGGACGGAAAGGAACAGAGAGATGCATGCTCAACCTCTATGCTAAGGATTAGTCGCGCCAAGCACTATCAACCCTAACACAGAGAGAGACTCAACCTAGCATGCATGCTAGAACTTAGGGCACCAGCGCTTCATTTATTTATGCTCAGGTCTGCGCCTGGCTTTGTACAAAGGGTTACATGCCTTTCCGGCAAGGCTTGTACAAAAGGTGGTTTGCCGGGGAGCCTGGCAACCGCGCCTTACGAGTAAAACTTCCAAAGATGTTCGATGTTCCAGGAGTTGCTCACTGGAATACCATCTTCGGTCTCCAGGCGGACTGCGCCGGGCCTGGTGACTCTTATTACCCGATAAGGGACTTCCCACTTTGGCGTCAACTTGTTGGAATTCTTGGCCGACTGAACGTGCCGAAGAACAAGGTCGCCTTGCTCAAAGCTTCGGGCATGAACCTTGCGGCTATGGTAGCGGCGCAAGGCTTGCTGGTAGCGTGTTGCTCGCATAGCCGCTTGAAGATGATCTTCCTCGAGGAGCGTTGCGTCATCTTGCCGCAACTGCTCTTGCTCAAGCTCATCATAAGCGAGCACCCGAGGTGACCCGTATGTGAGTTCCATGGGGAGAACTGCTTCTGCCCTGTAAACGAGGGAGAAGGGTGTCTGGCCGGTGGCTCGATTTGGTGTCGTTCTGATTGACCAAAGAGTCGCTGACAATTCATCAATCCAGCGTCGTCCGCACCTGCGTAGCCTGTCAAAAGTCCTTGTCCGGAGGCCTCGCAACACTTCAGCATTTGCCCTCTCGGCATGGCCGTTGCTCCGTGGATGTGCAACGGAAGCAAAACAGACCTTGCTGCCGAGGTCTTGGAGGTACTGCATGAAGGCGTGGCTCGTGAACTGTGTGCCGTTGTCGGTGATGACCCTATTTAGCACACCAAAATGACAGACTAGCCCCTTGAATAACTTGACAGCTGATTGTGCTGTCACCTTTCTCACTGCCTCCACCTCCGGCCACTTTGTGAACTTGTCGATTGCAACGTACAAGTACTCAAAGCCCCCGACAGCATGGGGAAAGGGGCCCAGTATGTCGAGCCCCCAGACCGAGAATGGCCAGGAAAGAGGGATTGCTTGGAGAGCTTGAGCTGGTTGATGAAGCTTCTTTCAATGAAACTGGCACGCTTCACACTAGGTTACTAGCGTCGTTGCATCCTGGAGGGCAGTGGGTGATACGTCTCCAACATATCTATAAGTTTTTATTGTTCCATGCTATTATATAATCTGTTTTGGATGTTTAATGGGCTTTATTATACACTTTATATTATTTTTGGGACTAACCTATTAACCGGAGGCCCAACCCAAATTGTTGTTTTTTTTCCTATTTTAGTGTTTCGAAGGAAAAGAATATCAAACGGAGTCCAAACGGAATGAAACCTTCGGGAACGTGATTTTTGGAACAAACGTGATCCAGAGGACTTGGAGTGGATGTCAAGCAATCAACGAGGAGGCCACGAGGCAGGGGGCGCGCCTACCCCACTGGGCGCGCCCTCCACCATCATGGGCCCCTCGTGGCTCCATCGACCTACTTCTTCCTCCTATATATATATCCACGTACTCCCAAACCATCAGCAGAGGAGCCAAAACCCTATTTCCACCGC
Organism: Triticum aestivum; assembly: GCF_018294505.1. Classification (NCBI taxonomy): domain Eukaryota; kingdom Viridiplantae; phylum Streptophyta; class Magnoliopsida; order Poales; family Poaceae; genus Triticum; species Triticum aestivum. The sequence continues at coordinate 106,947,267 of NC_057796.1, forward strand.
TGCAACCTTCTATACCCGTGAGATCCCATCTTGGGGCCTTTTTCGGTGCTCCGCCGCAGGGGGCATTGATCATGGAGGGCTTCTACATCAACACCATAGCCTGTCCGATGATGTGTGAGTAGTTTACCTCAGACCTTCGGGTCCATAGTTATTAGCTAGCTGTCTTCTTCTCTCTCTTTGGATATCAATACAAAGTTCTCCTCGATTCTCTTGGAGATCCATTCGATGTAATCTTCTTTTGCGGTGTGTTTGTCGAGATCCGATGAATTGTGGGTTTATGATCAAGATTATCTATGAACAATATTTGAATCTTCTCTGAATTCTTTTATGTATGATTGGTTATCTTTGCAAGTCTCTTCGAATTATCAGTTTGGTTTGTCCTACTAGATTGATCTTTCTTGCAATGGGAGAAGTGCTTAGCTTTGGGTTCAACCTTGCAGTGCTCGATCCCAGTGACAGTAGGGGAAACGACACGTATTGTATTGTTGCCATCGAGGATAAAAAGATGGGGCTTATATCATATTGCATCAGTTTATCCCTCTACATCATGTCATCTTGCTTAAAGCGTTACTCCGTTCTTATGAACTTAACACTCTAGATGCATGCTGGGTAGCGGTCGATGTGTGGAGTAATAGTAGTAGATGCAGGCAGGAGTCGGTCTACTTGTCACGGACGTGATGCCTATATACATGATCATACCTAGATATTCTCATAACTATGCTCAATTCTATCAATTGCTCGACAGTAATTGGTTCACCCACCGTAATACTTATGCTATCTTGAGAGAAGCCACTAGTGAAACCTATGGCCCCCGGGTCTATTTTTCATCATATTAATCTCCCGTCAACATGCTATTTCTGGCGCCGTTTATTTTGCAATCTTTACTTTTTATCTTTATCATAAAAATACCAAAAATATTATCTTATCATCTCTATCAGATCTCACTTTTGCAAGTGGTCGTGAAGGGATTGACAACCCCTTTATCGCGTTGGTTGCAAGGTTCTTATTTGTTTGTGTAGGTGCGTGGTACTTGAGCGTGGTCTCCTACTGGATTGATACCTTGGTTCTCAAAAATTGAGGGAAATACTTACGCTACTTTACTGCATCACCCTTTCCTCTTCAAGGGAAAAACCAACGCAGTGTTCAAGAGGTAGCAAGAAGGATTTCTGGCACCGTTGCCGGGGAGTCTACGCAAAAGTCAAGACATACCAAGTACCCATCACAAACTCTTATCCCTCGCATTACATTATTTTCCATTTGCCTCTCGTTTTCCTCTCCCCCACTTCAGCCTTGCCGTTTTATTCGCCCTCTCTTTCCATTCGCTTCTTTTTCGCTTGCCTTTTGTGTCCCCGTGTGTCGTCATGGCTAGTCCTTTATCTACTCCTTTGTCTCCCGAGAATGAAGTTCTTAATTTTAAACAAAGGGAGGGAGAAAATCTAAAAGATGCTTGGTACAGAATTTGCAATGTGCAAAATAGATCAACTAGGAAGCAATCTACTTCCGTTCTTCTTTGAAATTTTTATGTAGGCATCACTCCTTGGAATAGATATATTCTTGATACCATTACCGGAGGAAATTTCTTGGGTAGCCATACTTTTGATTCTTATAATGCTATGATAGATTTGTTTGGCCCACCACCTCTTTTGGTTAATGGAACTATTTTAATTTTGGAACATGTGATGCAACGGCTTGAAATTATTGAAAATAAAGTTGCCACCGTAGAGTTTATTGAAAATTTGGATAACAAGATCCATAACCAAATTACCCAATACGGATCTAAGGTAGGAGTTGCTCTTAATTTTTTTTAAAGAAAAGGAACCTATGGTTAATGAAAAGATAGATCAAGATTCCACTAGAATTGATAAAATTGAGGATATTATTACCAACCTAGGGTCTTCCTTTTCTTCCGTGAAAAACACTCCTCCTAATGCTAAGATTGCCAAATTGATGTATGTTCCTAAAAATAAGGGTGAAACTTCTAGTAAGGGAAATGCGGACCTCAAATCCATAAGTGTTCACCCCAACTTTCTCGCTATCCTTAAGGAACCTTTTGCTACAAATGATTTTCTCAATTTCGTGCCTAGGAGTTTGACAATTAATAAAAAGAAAGAAACTCCTAGCGGTTATAGGTGTCTTATTGAAGAATTGCCTACCAAAGATGGCAATACCTAGATCTATCCTTGCTTCTATGCCTAGCTAGGGGCGTTAAACGATAGCGCTTGTTGGGAGGCAACCCAATTTTATTTTATTTTCTTGCTTTTTGGTTCTATTTAGTAATAAATCTTTGATCTAGCCTCTTGTTAGATGTGGTTTTGTGTTTTAATTACTGTTTTTGCCAAGTTAAACCTATAGGATCTTCTTGGATGATAGTTATTTGATCTTGCTGAAAATTCCAGAAACTTTCTGTTCACGAAAACAATTGTTAAAAATCACCAGAACGTGATAAAATACTGATTCCAATTGAAGTAGATCAATAAACAAATTATCTAGGTCTTCCTATTTTGGTAGAATTTGTGGATTTCCAGAAGTTTGCATTAGTTACAGATTACTACAGACTGTTCTGTTTTTGACAGATTCTGTTTTTCGTGTGTTGTTCGCTTATTTTGATGAATCTATGGCTAGTAAAAGAGTTTATAAACCATAGAGAAGTTGGAATTCAGTAGGTTTAACACCAATATAAATAAATAATGAGTTCATTACAGTATCTTGAATTGGTGTTTTGTTTTCTTTCGCTAACGGAGCTCACGAGATTTTCTGTTAAGTTTTGTGTTGTGAAGTTTTCAAGTTTTGGGTGAAGATTTGATGGATTATGGAACAAGGATTGGCAAGAGCCTAAGCTTGGGGATGCCCAAGGCACCCCAAGGTAAAATTCAAGGACAACCAAAAGCCTATGCTTTGGGATGCCCCGGAAGGCATCCCCTCTTTCGTCTTCGTCTATCGGTAACTTTACTTTGGGCTATATTTTTATTCACCACATGATATGTGTTTTGCTTGGAGCGTCTTGTATGATTTGAGTCTTTGATTTTTAGTTTACCACAATCATCCTTGCTGTACACAACTTTTGAGAGAGACACACATGATTCGGAATTTGTTAGAATACTCTATGTGCTTCACTTATATCTTTTGAGCTATACAGTTTTTGCTCTAGTGCTTCACTTATATCTTTTAGAGCACGGTGGTGGTTTTATTTTACAGAAATTATTGATCTCTCATGCTTCACTTATATTACTTTGAGAGTCTTAAACAGCATGGTAATTTGCTTTAATTGTGAAATTAATCCGAATATGATAGGCTCAAGATGAGCATAATAAAAACTTCCATATTGAGTTCATTGAATATCATGAGAAGTTTGATACTTGATAAGTGTTTTGAGATATAAAGTTGGTAATATTAGAGTGTGCTAGTTGAGTAATTGTGAAATTGAGAAATACTTGTGTTAAGGTTGACAAGTCCCGTAGCATGCACGTATGGTAAAAGTTGTGTGACAATTTTGACACATAAGGTGTTCTTTTATTGCTTTCCTTATGAGTGGCGGTCGGGGACGAGAGATGGTCTTTTCCTACCAATCTATCCCTCTAGGGGCATGCGTAGTAGTACTTTCCTTCGAGGGCTAATAAACTTTTGCAATATGTATATGAGTTCTTTATGACTAATGTGAGTCCATGGATTATACGCACTCTCAACCTTCCACAATTTTCTAGCCTCTACGGTACCATGCATTGCCCTTTCTCGCCTTGAGAGTTGGTGCAAATTTCGCCGGTGCATCCAAATCCCGTGATATGATACGCTCCATCACACATAAACCTCCTTATATCTTCCTCAAAACAGCCACCATACCTACCTATCATGGCATTTCCATAGCCAATCCAAGATATATTGCCATGCAACTTTCCACCGCTCTGTTTATTATGACACGCTCCATCATTGTCATATTGCTTTGCATGATCATGTAGTTGACATCGTATTTGTGGCAAAGCCACCATTCATAATTTTTTATACATGTCACTCTTGATTCATTGCATATCCCGATACACCGCCGGAGGCATTCACATAGAGTCATAATTTTGTTCTAAGTGTTGAGTTGTAATTCTTGAGTTGTAAGTAATAAAAGTGCGATGATCATCATTATTAGAGCATTGTCCCATGTGAGGAAAGGATGATGGAGACTATGATTCCCCCACAAGTCGGGATGAGATTCCGGACTAAATAAAAAAAGGCCAAAGAAAAAAAAAGAGAAGGCCCAACAAAAAAAGAGAAAAAATGAGAGAAAAAGAGAGAAGGGACAATGTTACTATCCTTTCTCCACACTTGTGCTTCAAAGTAGCACCGTGATCTTCATGATAGAGAGTCTCCTATGTTATCACTTTCATATACTAGTGGGAATTTTTCATTATAGAACTTGTCTTGTATATTCCAATGACGGGCTTCCTCAAAATGCCCTAGGTCTTCGTGAGCAAGCAAGTTGGATGCACACCCACTTAGTTTCTTTTGTTGAGCTTTCATATATTTATAGCTCTAGTGCATCCGTTGCATGGCAATCCCTACTCCTCTCATTGACATCAATTGATGGGCATCTCCATAGCCTATTGATTAGCCGCGTCAGTGTGATACTTTCTACCTTTTGTCTTCTCACATAACCCCCATCATTATACTTTATTCCACCCATAGTGCTATATCCATGGCTTACGCTCATGTATTGCGTAAGGGTTGAAAAGGTTGAAGCGTGTTAAAAAGTATGAACCAATTGCTCGACTTGTCATCGGGGTTATGCATGCTGAGAACGTTTTCTGTGACGAAATTGAAGCATGGCCTAACTATATGATTTTGTAGGGATAAGCTTTCTTTGGCTATGTTATTTTGATAAGACATAATTGCTTGGTTAGCATGTTTGAAGTATTATTGTTTTTATGTCAACGTTAAACTTTTATCTTGAATCTTTCGGATCTAAATATTCATGCCACAATAAAACGAATTACATTGAAAATTAGGCTAAGAAGCATTCCACATCAAAAATTCTGTTTTTATCATTTACCTACTCGAGGACGAGCAGGAATTAAGCTTGGGGGTGCTTGATACGTCTCCAACGTGTCTATAATTTTTGATTGTTCCATGCTATTATATATTCTGTTTTTGATGTTTAATGGGCTTTATTATACACTTTTATATTATTTTTGGGACTAACCTATTAACCGGAGGCCCAACCCAAATTGCTGTTTTTTTCCTATTTCAGTGTTTCGAAGGAAAAGAATATCAAACGGAGTCCAAACGGAATGAAACCTTCGGGAACGTGATTTTCGGAACAAATGTGATCCAGAGGACTTGGAGTGGACGTCAAGCAATTAACGAGGAGGCCACGAGGCAGGGGGGAGCGCCTACCCGCCTGGGCGTGCCCTCCACCATCATGGGCCCCTCGTGGCTCCATCGACCTACTTCTTCCTCCTATATATATCCACGTACCCCCAAACCATCAGCAGAGGAGCCAAAACCCTATTTCCACCGCCGCAACCTTCTGTACCCGTGAGATCGCATCTTGGGGCCTTTTCCGGCGCTTCGCCGGAGAGGGCATTAATCACGGAGGGCTTCTACATCAACACCATAGGCTCTCCGATGATGTGTGAGTAGTTTACCTCAGACCTTTGGGTCCATAGTTATTAGCTAGATGGCTTCTTCTCTCTCTTTGGATCTCAATACAAAGTTCTCCTTGATTCTCTTGGAGATCCATTCGATGTAATCTTCTTTTGCGGTGTGTTTTGTCGAGATCCGATGAATTGTGGGTTTATGATCAAGATTATCTATGAAAAATATTTGAATCTTCTCTGAATTCTTTTATCTATGATTGGTTATCTTTGCAAGTCTCTTTGAATTATCAGTTTGGTTTGGCCTACTAGATTGATCTTTCTTGCAATGGGAGAAGTGCTTAGCTTTGGGTTCAATCTTGCGGTGCTCAATCCTAGTGACAGTAGGGGAAACGACACGTATTGTATTGTTGCCATCGAGGATAAAAAGATGGGGTTTATATCATATTGCATGAGTTTATACCTCTACATCATGTCATCTTGCTTAAAGTGTTACTCCGTTCTTATGAACTTAATACTCTAGATGCATGCTGGATAGCGGTCGATGTGTGGAGTAATAGTAGTAGATGCAGGCTGGAGTCGGTCTACTTGTCACGGACGTGATGCCTATATACATGATCATACCTAGATATTCTCATAACTATGCTCAATTCTATCAATTGCTCGACAGTAATTTGTTCACCCACCGTAATACTTATGCTATCTTGAGAGAAGCCACTATGAAACCTATGGCCCCCGGGTCTATTTTTCATCATATTAATCTCCCGTCAACATGCTATTTCTGGCGCCGTTTATTTTGCAATCTTTACTTTTATCTTTATCATAAAAATACCAAAAATATTATCTTATCATCTCTATCAGATCTCACTTTTGCAAGTGGCCGTGAAGGGACCGACAACCCCTTTATCGCGTTGGTTGCAAGGTTCTTATTTGTTTGTGTAGGTGCATGGGACTTGAGCGTGGTCTCCTACTGGATTGATACCTTGGTTCTCAAGAACTGAGGGAAATACTTACGCTACTTTACTGCATCACCCTTTCCTCTTCAAGGGAAAAACCAACGCAGTGCTCAAGAGGTAGCAGTGGGCCAGAAGAAACCTTGCCGGAATGCCTTGCCGGCAAGGGCCCTCGACCCTATGTGGGAGGCACATATGCCTCCGTGTATCTCTGCCAACAACTCCAGTCCTTCCTCCCGGGGGATGCACTTCAATTTCACACCGTTTGGTCTTTTTCTGTATAGAACGTCGTCGACGAACTGATACATAGCTGACCGACGGGCTACTTTCTCTGCTTCTTCCTGCTCCTCAGGGAGTTCCCCTGTTTGGAGGAATCGGACGGTATGCTGTGCCCATGCCGGAGCCTAGGGCTTGACGGCAAGGACCAAAGGCATTTCCTCCGCCTTGGGAGCGGTTCTCTCTACGGCTAGGGTTTGACGCCCTGCCAGAGTCTGTCGCCCCATGGCAGGCTCGGCGTCCACGGCAACACCCTTGCCGGCGGCTCCTGGGAGCTCAGGGGGAAGTACTTGCCGGGGCCTGATTTCCTATGCTTGTTCTGCTCTGTCGATGGTTCAACGGATGGTTGAGTTAACTGAAGCACAAAAGTACCTGGTTCCACAGGTAACTTGAGTGCAGCGCGCTTCGACAGGTAATCGGCGGTGTCGTTTTCCTCTCGGGGAACATGCTCCGCTTGTATACCATCAAAACGCTCTCCAGCTTCCTCACCTCATTCACGTAGGCCTCCATCAACGGGCTTTGATAATCTTTGTTAACTTGCTTGACGACAAGTTGTGAATCACCCCTGACGATAAGCTTCTTGATCCCGAGGTCTGCCGCGATCCTGAGACCAGCAAGCAACCCCTCGTACTCAGCAGTGTTGTTTGTTGACATCTCCCTGGGAAAGTGCATCTGGACCACATACTTGAGGTGCTCCCCGGTGGGTGCAATGATTTGCACACCGGCACCGGCGCCTTCCAGCGAGAAAGCCCCGTCAAAGTACATAACCCAGTTGCGACTTGTTTCCTTGCCGGGGCGAGTGGCCTCCTGGATCTCTTCATCGAGCGTTGAAGTCCATTCGGCAATGAACTCTGCCAAGACTCTACTCTGGATTGTTGAAGTACTTTCAAACTTCAAACCAAAGCTTGACAGTTCCAAAGCCCATTCCACAATCCTCCCGGTTGCGTCTGGGTTACGCAATATTCGTTGCAACGGGAGGCGGGCGACGACGGTGAATTCGTGGCCTTGGAAGTAATGACGCAGCTTCCTTGAGGCCATAAGGAGGCCGAAGAGCAATTTCTGCATGCCGGACTACCTTGATCTAGCCCCCTACAAGAGGGAGCTGACAAAGTAAACTGGGTGCTGCATCTTCTTCTTCTTCTGCACCACTCCATTAGGTTGCACGGGCCCCGTCCTGCCGGCGTCAGACTCTGCCCGGGGCCTCGCCTCGCCGGCACTAGGCTCTGCCGGGGGAAGCCCTGGCTCGTCATCCGCCCGTCCTGCCGTTGCCGCTGCCTCTTGGTCGACCTCCCTCTGTGCCACTAGCGCGGCGCTAACCACTTGGTTCGTCGCCGCAAGATACAGCAGCAATGGCTCTTGTGGTTTAGGCGCAACCAGGATTGGTGTAGAGGAGAGGTATTTCTTCAAATCTTGCAGTGCTGCTTCGGCCTCTGGGGTCCACTCCATTGGGCCCACCTTCTTCAAGATTTTGAAAAAGGGGAGGGCACGCTCGGCAGACTTGGAAATGAACCTGCTCATGGCGGCAACGCAGCCAGTGAGCCGGCGCATATCCTTGATCCACTTAGGTGCCTCAATTTGCTCAATGGCCTTGATCTTATCTGGATTCGCCTTGATCCAGCGCTACGACACAAAGAACCCGAGAAGTTTGCCAGACGGAACACCGAAGACACACTTCTCAGGGTTCAACTTGAGGTTGATCTTGCGCAAATTTGCAAACGTCTCTTCTAAATCTTGCACGAGTGCCGCCTTGTCCTTGGTTTTGACCACTATGTCATTCATATAAGCTTCGATATTTCTATGTAGCTGGGGCTCAAAACCAATTTGGACTGCTCTTGCAAACGTTGAGCCAGCACTCTTCAACCCGAAAGGCATTCGCAAAAAGCAATATGTACCAAATGGGGTGATGAATGCTGTCTTATCTTCATCTTCTCTCGTCATGAAGATCTGGTGGTATCCTGAGTAGGCGTCGAGGAACGATAACAAGTCGCACCCGACCGTGGAGTCAACAATCTGGTCAATGCGCGGCAATGGGAAAGGGTCCTTTGGACAAGCCTTATTGATATCCCTATAATTAATACATAGCCTCCACTTCCCATTTGCCTTCCGCACCACCACTGGATTGGCCAACCACGTCGGATGGAGTACTCCCCTCACCAAGCCTGCCGCTTCTAACTTCCTGATCTCCTCCGTGATGAACTCCTGCCGCTCCAAAGCTTGCTTCCTGACCTTCTGCTTGATAGGTAGCGCATGAGGACAGACGGCAAGATGGTGCTCAATCACCTCCCTGGGAACGCCGGGGTTGTCGGATGCTTGGCATGCAAACACATCAACATTCGCCCACAGGAAGGTGATGAGCGCGCTTTCCTATTTGCTGTCAAGGGAGGAGCTTATGGTGAAAGCCCCTCCCGTGCCATCCTCCTTGACGGACACCTTCTTGGTCACTGGTGGAGCAGCTCTGGATTTCTTGCTCTTGCCGGTGGAGCTCTCTAGCACGTCCTCGACGGGAGCACAACACTCCAAGGAGGTGCGCTTGCCGGAGTGGGTGCGAGAGGTCTTGCCGGGGCTTCAGCGGCAGGAGCGAGAGCCTTAGCGGCAGTCGCTGCAACTGCCTCCCGGTAGAGTTGGTCAGTGCAGATCAGCGCATCCTTCTTGTTGGAGGGGACGGTGATGATGGTCATCGGCCCAGGCATCTTCAGCGTGTTGTAGGCGTAGTGTGACACTGCCATGAACTTGGCTAGTGCCGGGCGGCCGAGGATCCCGTTGTAGGGCAAGGGGATCTTGGCTACATCAAAAACAATCCTCTGTGTCCGGTAGTTCAACTCGCCTCCAAACGTCACGGACAGCGTGACCTTACCCTTTGGCTGACTCCTTCCCGGGTTGACCCCTTGAAAAGTACCCGTCTCTTCGAGGTCTCCATCGGGAATCTGTAGCCTTTTGATCACAACAGGCGAGATCAAGTTCAGACTGCCCCCGCCGTCAACTAGCATTTTGGTCACCTTGAGGTTGCGTATCATTGGCGAAACCAACAACGGCAAGCACCCGATCGCAGTTGTGCGATCAGGGTGGTCCTCGGCGTCAAAAATGATAGGCGTGCTGGACCACTTCAGTGGCTTTTGAGCATCGAGTGATGGTTCCGCTGCTGTGATCTCACGCGCCCACTGCTTGAGCTGGCGGTGAGAAGTGTGCAGCGAGGCACCACCGTCGACGCACATGGCCTCCGTAGCTTTCTGGAACTCTTGCTCGCCGTACTCGTCGTCCTCGTCATGACCGTCGTCTTCCTGCTCTTGTCGCGGCCCCGAGCGGGCCTCTCTTGCTGGCTATCCTTGCCGCGGCGACCCCCTGGCCGCCACACTTCTTGCCGGACCCTTCGGCACCATCCTGACCCTTCTTCTTGTCCCACCTCTCATACTCAGCTTTTTGCTTCTCAACAAGTAGCTCAACCTGTTGGCAGTTCTGGAGGTCATGGCCCTTGGTGTGGTGGATCTTTCAGTACTGCTTGTGGGAGCCTCCTGGCTTGTCGGCAGCCGCCAAGGCCCGGCAAGCGGCGCACCCGACAATCTCCTTGCCGGGGTCGTCTGCCTTGCCCTTCTTGGCAGTGCTGGTGTCCTCGGATCCCTCGACGGCAAGCACAGTCTTGCCCTTGCGCTTCCTGTTGTGGCGCCGGCCCTTCTTCGTCGGGGTGGCCGTGCCTTCATCTGTGGAGTCGGTTTCTGCACCGGCGTCCTCGCCGGGATACTTCCTCCCCTCTTCAGCTCGAGCGCACCTATCGGCCAGAACATAAAGTTCGGCCACATCTTTGACCTTGCTCATCGCCAGCTCTTCACGCATCTTGCAGTTGCACACATTCTGTTGGAATGCGCTGATCACGGCGGCAGGATGAACATCGGGGATGTTGTACTACACCCAGCTAAATCTTTGTATGTACTTGCGCAGGGTTTCACATTCTTTCTGGGGGATGATATGCAAATCGCTTGCCTGGCCATGAGCTTGGTGGCCCTCCGTAAAGGCGCCAACAAACTCATGGCACAAATCCGACCAAGAAGAAATAGAATCCACTTGCAAGTGCATCAACCATGACATGACATTGGGTTTAAGCACCTTGTCGTCCCGAGCCCCAGCAGCTTGCATGGAGATGGTGTAGATGCTGAGGAACTCCAATGGATGGGTCTTGCCGTTGTACATCTCGCCAACGTCGGGCTTGAACGTGCAGTGGGAGGGCCATTGGAACTGCCGCAGCTCACGGGTAAAGGCTGGGCAACCCACCTCGTAGGGTAGGCCGCCAGAACCCCCTGGTGCTGGGTGGTCCATAGTGGGCCCCGCCCGCCTATCTGACTGGTGGCACGCATCGCGCCGGCGCTCGATGGTGGTTTGAGCGTCTTCATGGGCTCGCTCCCGAAGAACTTGGCGCTGATCGCGGTGGGTCCGTGGGTCGAACGACGTTATGGAAATGTTATCACAAGCGTCATCACGACGGACCGTCACTCGTGGTGGCTGGCGTGGCGGAGGAGAGTGCACCGTGGCCGCAGCACCTCCGGTCCTTCCACCACTGGCATGCGGTGACTCGACGGAGTGCCGGCCTGAGGGCTCCGCTGGTCGTGGCTCATCTTTGTTGGCAACACCGACTAGGCTCCGGATGGTGGCTCTCCACTCGTCGAGCTTTTCCGCAGCAGGGGGAAACTCGAGGAGCAACTGCGCGCGCACCAAGGCTTTGGTTGGCGTGGGTGGTGGCGAAAGTTTCGTGGACTGTGATGCGCTCTGACTTCTAACCGCGTTAGAAGGAGCTCTATCACGGCCTGACATTTGTGCACCATTTTCGCCAGCGTCTCGGCGTGCATGCTGGCCTTCTACGTCCTGCGAATGAAGCGCAGGACTCTTCCCCTGGCGGCGACCAGGGTCACCAGCGTGGTGACTCTGCTCATCGCACACAACCTGGGAGGAGCGCGTCGTGGGCGCCGGCGTAGGCGTCTTGGAAGTCGCCGCGCCGCCCATGGGTGGCACAACGCCGCCCCTAGAGGGCCCCGCGCCGCCTGCGGGGTCCCCGGCTCCATCTTTCGATTTGGCGGTGTGTGGCCCGTTGTCTCACGCACGAACGACGCCGCTCGCCCTACTTTGACTGCCAGAGCGATGCGGGTGTTCGCGGGCCACGCCTTGGCTTCGTCCGTGACTACCCCGCCACTCGCCCGCACTGGTACGGGCCGTTCGGCTTCCAATGAACTGATCGCCGTGATCGTCTTCTTCTTGGGAGCCATGGCGATAAAGAACTGCTAAACTAGCTACTAGACCAGATTCTCACAACTGCGCCCCCTACCTGGCGCGCCAAATATTTCGGTGGAAATGACACCTATGGGATCACTGGGATCCCTTCTACGGTTGGCGGGCGGGGGGTTGTGCAAAGAGCAGGTCTAGGAGCCAGCACAAAGATCATTTACCCAGGTTCGTGCCGCGAGGATGCGTAAAACGCTAGTCCTGCTTTGGTGTATGTATTTGAGTGTTCTTGAGTTCTTGCACTAGCTACGGTGCGTGTGTAGCCCAAAAGATCATAATCCTTCTCCTGGACGCCTTGGGCCTCCTTTTATAGACAAAAGGGGTCGCCACAGTGGCACACATGAGGTGGAAAGGTGTACAGTGCGCAAGCTTATTGCCTATCATTACGGGAGAAGATGCATTAAATGCACCCCCTTAGGTGTCCCGTTGCTTTATTAGGGATGGCAACGAGGCCCGTCCTGTCCGTCGCCGCCCCGCCTTGCTCCGACACGCGTCCAGGCCAACGATGCATGCAGCGCCATGTAGGCTGGTAGGCTGCTGAGATGGCGTGGTGGTAGGGTCTTCACGAAGATCTGCATGCGACCACGCAAGTGCTTGCTGAGCTGGCCTGGAAGCCGCACATTGCCACGCAGGTGCCTGCCCAGCTGGTTGGGCTGGCAGCTGTATGGGAACGGCGGTGGAGCCTTGGCAGACGCGGGCCTGGTTGTGGCCTCGCAGGTGCCCCCGGCAAGGGTCTTGCCGCGGCATCGCTGTCGTCCCCGGCAAGGATCTTGCCGGGGGTCTCGTGGATTTCCTCGGCAAGGATCTTGCCGAGGATCGTTGTCTTCTGGCCCTCATCTGATCTTGAGTGCTTATGATCTTCACAAAGATCTGCATGCCACCATGGAGGTGCCTCCCGAGCCTTGGTTCCAATGTGGTTGTTGGTGGTGTTGGAACCCTTGGGCTCAAGGGTGGCACGCGCTGCTGGCATCGGGCATGTTGCCCCGGCAAGGGTCTTGCCGGGGCTGCGGAGGCCGCCCCGGCAAGGGTCTTGCCGGGGGAGTCCACCTCGCCCTCTTGCTCTTTGGTCTTGGCATTGCTTTGCCCGTCTCGTGCTTTTGGCAGGAGTGCTTCCTAGTGTTCTTCCACTTTTGCTCCCTCCCCTTGCCCTGCTAAGTGTGGCCGCAGGTGTGGTTCTGACTGCCCGTGCACAAGTAGAGGGGTAAAAAAGGAGAGCCCCTACTTTTGTACACCGACAGGGGCGGAGCCAGGGTTGCTCATAACTTCCTCCATTCCGCCTGGTTCTTTTTCTCCCTTGCTCCACCATCTTGCTGCTGTTGGAAATATGCCCTAGAGGCAATAATAAATGGTTATTATTATATTTCTTTGTTCATGATAATCGTCTATTATTCATGCTATAATTGTATTGTCCGGAAATCGTAATACATGTGTGAATACATAGACCACAACGTGTCCCTAGTAAGCCTCTAGTTAACTAGCTCGTTGATCAACAGATAGTCATGGTTTCCTGACTATGGACATTGGATGTCATTGATAACGGGATCACATCATTAGGAGAATGATGTGATGGACAAGACCCAATCCTAAGCATAGCATAAAAGATCGTGTAGTTTCGTTTGCTAGAGCTTTTCCAATGTCAAGTATCTTTTCCTTAGACCATGAGATCGTGCAACTCCCGGATACCGTAGGAGTGCTTTGGGTGTGCCAAACGTCACAACGTAACTGGGTGACTATAAAGGTGCACTACGGGTATCTCCGAAAGTGTCTGTTGGGTTGGCACGGATCGAGACTGGGATTTGTCACTCCGTGTGACGGAGAGGTATCTCTGGGCCCACTCGGTAATGCATCATCAGAATGAGCTCTATGTGACTAAGGCGTTAGTCACGGGATCATGCATTGCGGTACGAGTAAAGAGACTTGCCGGTAACGAGATTGAACAAGGTATTGGGATACCGACGATCGAATCTCGGGCAAGTAACATACCGATTGACAAAGGGAATTGCATACGGGATTGATTGAATCCTCGACACCGTGGTTCATCCGATGAGATCATCGTGGAACATGTGGGAGCCAACATGGGTATCCAGATCCCGCTGTTGGTTATTGACCGGAGAGGCGTCTCGGTCATGTCTGCATGTCTCCCGAACCCGTAGGGTCTACTCACTTAAGGTTCGGTGACGCTAGGGTTGTAGAGATATATGTATGCGGAAACCCGAAAGTTGTTCGGAGCCCCGGATGAGATCCCGGACGTCACGAGTGGTTCCGAAATGGTCCGGAGGTGAAGAATTATATATAGGAAGTCAAGTTTCGGCCACCGGGAAAGTTTCGGGGGTTAACGGTATTGTACCGGGACCACCGGAAGGGTCCCGGGGGTCCACCGGGTGGGGCCTCCTATCCCGGAGGGCCCCGTGGGCTGAAGTGGGAAGGGAACTAGCCCCTAGTCGGCTGGGCGCCCCCCATGGGCCTCCCCCCATGCGCCTAGGGTTGGGAACCCTAGGGTGGGGGGGCTTCCCACTTGCCTTGGGGGGCAAGGCAACCCCTTCCCCCCTTTTGGCCGCCGCCCCCCACCCTAGATGGGATCTGGCCGGCGCCCCCCCCCCCCTCCCAGGGGGCCTATATAAAGGGGGGGAGGGAGGGCAGCAACCGACAGCCTTGGGCGCCTCCCTCCTCCCCTGCTACACCTCTCCGTCTCTCGCAGAAGCTCGGCGAAGCCCTGCCGGAGACCCGCTACATCCACCACCACGCCGTCGTGCTGTTGGATCTCCATCAACCTCTCCTTCCCCCTTGCTGGATCAAGAAGGAGGAGACGTCGCTGCACCGTACGTGTGTTGAACCCGGAGGTGCCGTCCGTTCGGCACTCGGTCATCGGTGATTTGGATCACGGCGAGTACGACTCCGTCATCCACGTTCATTGGAACGCTTCCGCTCGCGATCTACAAGGGTATGTAGATGCACTCCTTTCCCCTCGTTGCTAGTAGACTCCATAGATGCATCTTGGTGAGCGTAGGAAAATTTTAAATTATGCTACGATTACCAACAGTGGCATCATGAGCCAGGCCTATGCGTAGTTACTATGCACAAGTAGAACACAAAGCAGTTGTGGGCGTTGAGTTTGCCAATTCTTCTTGCCGCTACTAGTCGTTTCTTGTTTCGGCGGCATTGTAGGATGAAGCGGCCCGGACCGACCTTACACGTACGCTTACGTGAGACGGGTTCCACCGACTGACATGCACTAGTTGCATAAGGTGGCTAGCGGGTGTCTATCTCTCCTACTTTAGTCGGAACGGATTCGATGAAAAGGGTCCTTATGAAGGGTAAATAGAAATTGGCAAATCACGTTGTGGTCATACGTAGGTAAGAAAACGTTCTTGCTAGAAACCTACAAACCACGTAAAAAAAACTTGCAACAACAATTAGAGGACGTCTAACTTGTTTTTGCAGCAAGTGCTATGTGATGTGATATGGCCAGAAGATGTGATGAATGATATATGTGATGTATGAGATTGATCATATTCTTGTAATAGGAATCACGACTTGCATGTCGATGAGAATGACAACCGGCAGGAGCCATAGGAGTTGTCTTTATTATTTTGTATGACCTGCGTGTCATTGAATAACGCCATGTAATTTACTTTACTTTGTTGCTAAACGCGTTAGCCATAGAAGTAGAAGTAATCATTGGCTGACGACTTCATGAAGACACAATGATGGAGATCATGGTGTCATGCCGGTGACGAAGATGATCATGGTGCCCCGAAGATGGAGATCAAAGGAGCATAATGATATTGGCCATATCATGTCACTATTTGATTGCATGTGATGTTTATCATGTTTTTGCATCTTATTTGCTTAGAACGACGGTAGTAAGTAAGATGATCCCTTATGATAATTTCAAGAAAAGTGTTCCCCCTAACTGTGCACCGTTGCGAAGGTTCGTTGTTTCGAAGCACCACGTGATGATCGGGTGTGATAGATTCTAACGTTCGAATACAACGGGTGTTGACGAGCCTAGCATGTACAGACATGGCCTCGGAACACACGCAATACACTTAGGTTGACTTCACGAGCCTAGCATGTACAGACATGGCCTCGGAACACAGAGGACCGAAAGGTCGAGCATGAGTCGTATAGAAGATACGATCAACATGGAGATGTTCACCGATCTTGACTAGTCCGTCTCACGTGATGATCGGACACGGCCTAGTTAAAATCGGATCATGTAACACTTAGATGACTAGAGGGATGTCTATCTGAGTGGGAGTTCATTAAATAATTTGATTATATGAACTTAATTATCATGAACTTAGTCTAAAATCTTTACACTATGTATTGTAGATCAAATGGCCAACGTTGTCCTCAATTTCAATGCGTTCCTAGAGAAAACCAAGCTGAAAGATGATGGCAGCAACTATACGGACTGGGTCTGGAACCTGAGGATCATCCTCATAGTAGCCAAGAAAGATTATGTCTTAGAAGCACCGCTAGGTGATGCACCAATCCCTGAGAACCAAGACGTTATGAACGCTTGGCAGCAGCGTGCTGATGATTACTCCCTCGTTCAGTGCGGCATGCTTTACAGCCTAGAACCGGGTCTCCAAAAGCGTTTTGAGAAACATGGAGCATACGAGATGTTCGAGGAGCTGAAATTGGTTTTCCAAGCTCATGCCCGGGTCGAGAGATATGATGTCTCCGACAAGTTCTTCAGCTGTAAAATGGAGGAGAACAGTTCTGTTAGTGAGCACATACTCAGAATGTCTGGGTTGCATAACCGCTTGTCTCAGCTGGGAGTTAATCTCCCGAATGACGCGGTCATTGACAGAATCCTCCAGTCGCTTTCACCAAGCTACAAGAGCTTTGTGATGAACTACAATATGCAGGGGATGGAAAAGACCATTCCTGAGGTATATTCAATGCTGAAATCAGCTGAGGTAGAGATCAGAAAAGAACATCAAGTGTTGATGGTGAATAAAACCACTAAGTTCAAGAAGGGCAAGGGTAAGAAGAACTTCAAGAAGGACGGCAAGGGAGTTGCCGCGCCCGGTAAACCAGTTACTGGGAAGAAGTCAAAGAATGGACCCAAGCCCGAGACTGAGTGCTTTTATTGCAAGGGAAGTGGTCACTGGAAGCGGAACTGCCCCAAATACTTAGCGGACAAGAAGAAGGCCGGCAACACCAAAGGTATATGTGATATACATGTAATTGATGTGTACCTTACCAGTACTCGTAGTAGCTCCTGGGTATTTGATACCGGTGCGGTTGCTCATATTTGTAACTCAAAACAGGAACTACGGAATAAACGGAGACTGGCGAAGGACGAGGTGACGATGCGCGTCGGGAATGGTTCCAAGGTCGATGTGATCGCCGTCGGCACGCTACCTCTGCATCTACCCACGGGATTAGTTTTAAACCTCAATAATTGTTATTTAGTGCCAGCTTTGAGCATGAACATTGTATCTGGATCTCGTTTAATTCGAGATGGCTACTCATTTAAATCCGAGAATAATGGTTGTTCTATTTATTTGAGAGATATGTTTTATGGTCATGCCCCGCTGGTCAATGGTTTTTTTTGATGAATCTCGAACGTGATGTTACACATGTTCATAGTGTGAATACCAAAAGATGTAAAGTTGATAACGATAGTCCCACATATCTGTGGCACTGCCGCCTTGGTCACATTGGTGTCAAGCGCATGAAGAAGCTCCATGCAGATGGACTTTTGGAGTCTCTTGATTACGAATCATTTGACACGTGCGAACCATGCCTCATGGGTAAGATGACCAAGACTCCGTTCTCCGGAACAATGGAGCGAGCAACCAACTTATTGGAAATCATACATACCGATGTGTGTGGTCCAATGAGTGTTGAGGCTCGCGGAGGATATCGTTATGTTCTCACTCTCACTGATGATTTAAGTAGATATGGGTATGTCTACCTAATGAAACACAAGTCTGAAACCTTTGAAAAGTTCAAGGAATTTCAGAGTGAAGTTGAGAATCAACGTGACAGGAAAATAAAATTCTTACGATCAGATCGTGGTGGAGAATATTTAAGTCACGAATTTGGTACACACTTAAGGAAATGTGGAATAGTTTCACAACTCACGCCGCCTGGAACACCTCAGAGAAATGGTGTGTCCGAACGTCGTAATCGCACTCTATTGGATATGGTGCGATCTATGATGTCTCTTACCGATTTACCGCTCTCATTTTGGGGCTATGCTTTAGAGACTGCCGCATTCACTTTAAATAGGGCTCCGTCGAAATCCGTTGAGACGACACCGTATGAATTATGGTTTGGGAAGAAACCTAAGCTGTCGTTTCTAAAAGTTTGGGGATGCGATGCTTATGTCAAGAAACTTCAACCTGAAAAGCTCGAACCCAAGTCGGAAAAATGCGTCTTCATAGGATACCCTAAGGAAACTATTGGGTATACCTTCTACCTCAGATCCGAAGGCAAGATCTTCGTTGCCAAGAACGGGTCCTTTCTGGAGAAGGAGTTTCTCTCGAAAGAATTGAGTGGGAGGAAAGTGGAACTTGATGAGGTGATAGTCACCCCTTCCGAACCGGAAAGTAGCGCAGCGCGGGAAAATGTTCCTGTGGTGCCTACACCGACTGGGGAGGAAGTTAATGATGATGATCATGAAGCTTCGGATCAAGTTACTGAACTTCGTAGGTCCACAAGGACACGTTCCGCACCAGAGTGGTACGGCAACCCTGTCCTGGAAATCATGTTGTTAGACAACGGTGAACCTTCGAACTATGAAGAAGCGATGGCGGGCCCGGATTCCGACAAATGGCTAGAAGCCATGAAATCCGAGATAGAATCCATGTATGAAAACAAAGTATGGACTTTGACTGACTTGCCCGATGAGCGGCGAGCCATAGAAAACAAATGGATCTTTAAGAAGAAGACGGACGCAGATGGTAATGTGACCATCTACAAAGCTCGACTTGTCGCTAAGGGTTATCGACAAGTTCAAGGGGTTGACTACGATGAGACTTTCTCACCCGTAGCGAAGCTGAAGTCCGTCCGAATCATGTTAGCAATTGCCGCATACTATGATTATGAGATATGGCAGATGGACGTCAAAACGGCATTCCTTAATGGCTTCCTTAAGGAAGAGTTGTATATGATGCAGCCGGAAGGTTTTGTCGATCCTAAGAATGCTAACAAAGTATGCAAGCTCCAGCGCTCAATCTATGGGCTGGTGCAAGCATCTCGGAGTTGGAACATTCGCTTTGATGAGATGATCAAAGCGTTTGGGTTTACACAGACTTATGGAGAAGCCTGTGTTTACAAGAAAGTGAGTGGGAGCTCTGTAGCATTTCTCATATTATATGTGGATGACATACTATTGATGGGAAATGATATAGAATTCTTGGAAAGTATAAAGGCCTATTTGAATAAGTGTTTTTCAATGAAGGACCTTGGAGAAGCTGCTTATATATTAGGCATCAAGATCTATAGAGATAGATCAAGACGCCTCATTGGTCTTTCACAAAGTACATACCTTGACAAGATATTGAAGAAGTTCAGTATGGATCAGTCCAAGAAGGGGTTCTTGCCTGTATTGCAAGGTGTGCAATTGAGCACGGCTCAATGCCCGACCACGGCAGAAGATATAGAAAAGATGAGTGTCATCCCCTATGCCTCGGCCATAGGGTCTATTATGTATGCCATGCTGTGTACCAGACCTGATGTAAACCTTGCCGTAAGTTTGGTAGGAAGGTACCAAAGTAATCCCGGCATGGAACACTGGACAGCGGTCAAGAATATCCTGAAGTACTTGAAAAGGACTAAGGATATGTTTCTCGTTTATGGAGGTGACGAAGAGCTCGTCGTAAAGGGTTACGTCGACGCTAGCTTCGACACAGATCTGGATGACTCGAAGTCACAGACCGGATACGTGTATATTTTGAATGGAGGAGCAGTAAGCTGGTGCAGTTGCAAACAAAGCGTCGTGGCGGGATCTACATGTGAAGCGGAGTACATGGCAGCCTCGGAGGCAGCACAGGAAGCAGTCTGGATGAAGGAGTTCATTACCGACCTAGGGGTGATTCCCAGTGCGTCGGGCCCGATGACTCTCTTCTGTGACAACACTGGAGCTATTGCCCTTGCGAAGGATCCCAGGTTTCACAGGAAGACCAGGCATATCAAGCGTCGCTTCAACTCCATTCGTGAAAGTATTCAAAATGGAGACATAGATATTTGTAAAGTACATATGGACCTGAATGTAGCAGATCCGTTGACTAAACCTCTCCCTAGGGCAAAACATGATCAACACCAGGACGCAATGGGTGTTCGATTCATCACAATGTAACTAGATTATTGACTCTAGTGCAAGTGGGAGACTGTTGGAAATATGCCCTAGAGGCAATAATAAATGGTTATTATTATATTTCTTTGTTCGTGATAATCGTCTATTATTCATGCTATAATTGTATTGTCCGGAAATCGTAATACATGTGTGAATACATAGACCACAACATGTCCCTAGTAAGCCTCTAGTTAACTAGCTCGTTGATCAACAAATAGTCATGGTTTCCTGACTATGGACATTGGATGTCATTGATAACGGGATCACATCATTAGGAGAATGATGTGATGGACAAGACCCAATCCTAAGCATAGCATAAAAGATCGTGTAGTTTCGTTTGCTAGAGCTTTTCCAATGTCAAGTATCTTTTCCTTAGACCATGAGATTGTGCAACTCCCGGATACCGTAGGAGTGCTTTGGGTGTGCCAAACGTCACAACGTAACTGGGTGACTATAAAGGTGCACTACGGGTATCTCCGAAAGTGTCTGTTGGGTTGGCACGGATCGAGACTGGGATTTGTCACTCCGTGTGACGGAGAGGTATCTCTGGGCCCACTCGGTAATGCATCATCAGAATGAGCTCTATGTGACTAAGGCGTTAGTCACGGGATCATGCATTGCGGTACGAGTAAAGAGACTTGCCGGTAACGAGATTGAACAAGGTATTGGGATACCGACGATCGAATCTCGGGCAAGTAACATACCGATTGACAAAGGGAATTGTATACGGGATTGATTGAATCCTCGACACCGTGGTTCATCCGATGAGATCATCGTGGAACATGTGGGAGCCAACATGGGTATCCAGATCCCGCTGTTGGTTATTGACCGGAGAGGCGTCTCGGTCATGTCTGCATGTCTCCCGAACCCGTAGGGTCTACACACTTAAAGTTCAGTGACGCTAGGGTTGTAGAGATATGTGTATGCGGAAACCCGAAATATGTTCGGAGTCCCGGATGAGATCCCGGACGTCACGGGATGTTCCGGAATGGTCCGGAGGTGAAGAATTATATATAGGAAGTCCAGTTTCGGTCACCGGGAAAGTTTCGGGGGTTACCGGTATTGTACCGGGACCACCGGAAGGGTCCCGGGGGTCCACCGGGTGGGGCCACCTATCCCGGAGGGCCCCATGGGCTGAAGTGGGAAGGGAACCAGCCCCTAGTGGGCTGGGCGCCCCCCATGGGCCTCCCCCATGCGCCTAGGGTTGGGAACCCTAGGGTGGGGGGGCTTCCCACTTGCCTTGGGGGGCAAGGCACTCCCTTCCCCCCTTTTGGCCGCCGCCCCCACCCTAGATGGGATCTGGCCGGCGCCCCCCCTCCCAGGGGGTCTATATAAAGGGGGGGAGGGAGGGCAGCAACCCACAGCCTTGGGCGCCTCCCTCCTCCCCTGCAACTCCTCTCTCTCTCTCGCAGAAGCTCGGCGAAGCCCTGCCGGAGACCCGCTACATCCACCACCACGCCGTCGTGCTACTGGATCTCCATCAACCTCTCCTTCCCCCTTGCTGGATCAAGAAGGAGGAGACGTCGCTGCACCGTACGTGTGTTGAACGCGGAGGTGCCGTCCGTTCGGCACTCGGTCATCGGTGATTTGGATCACGGCGAGTACGACTCCGTCATCCATGTTCATTGGAACGCTTCCGCTCGCGATCTACAAGGGTATGTAGATGCACTCCCTTCCCCTCGTTGCTAGTACACTCCATAGATGCATCTTGGTGAGCGTAGGAAAATTTTAAAATTATGCTACGATACCCAACAACTGCAACGCCCATGGCGCCGATACGGACATTCTCTGCCGCTGAGAAGGAAAAAAAAACCCTGCGACGAGTTAGAGACACTCCCGCCGAATAAGAGGCGGCCCGTTCTCGCGATGTCGTTGTGAGGCCGGAAGTGTCGAGGCCATGGCACGAGCGGCCTCCCCCCGGGTACCCGCTGCCCTTGTACGCTCAGGCAAGAGGCTCCGGAGGAGGAGGCAGCAGCCGGCGCCGCTCGCACCACGGCCGCGGTGGCCGTACGGTGGAGGTGCATGCCGTCGCCCTGCGAACCCACGCCGAGGGCTCCTCGTGCGAACTCGTGGTGTGGGCGGCGATTACTCCACGCACGTTGATCTGATTTCCAGGATTCTTCGCTGAAGAGATGCCGCCAAGGGGGCC
This sequence comes from Triticum aestivum, assembly GCF_018294505.1. Classification (NCBI taxonomy): domain Eukaryota; kingdom Viridiplantae; phylum Streptophyta; class Magnoliopsida; order Poales; family Poaceae; genus Triticum; species Triticum aestivum. The sequence continues at coordinate 106,969,803 of NC_057796.1, forward strand.
ACTCGAGCTGTGGCTGCAGCACGTCGAGTGCGATGGCCCGGTGAGGAGGGCAGAGGTTGAGGCCGTTTCCCTGGGCAAGATCTTCATGACCCGCGGATGGGGCGAGGTCGCCCGTGCCTGCCGCAAGGAGGGCGCCCTCGCCATCCACTTCGAGTATGATGGCGCCTCCACAATGTTATTCAAGGTCTTCGACGAGGAAGGCCGTCACCTGGAATGCTGCCCCGGAGGGGGTCACCAGGACGGTGCGGCGGCTGGCGCCGGGCCCGCCGCTGGCCTCGACAGCAACTCCTCCGGCAGTAGCGACGGTGCCTGGGAGTCCAGCGACTCTCCTGAGCCTGACGAGACTCTGGAGACGAGCGACGACAGCTACGTGCCCCCAAGCTCTCGCCATGCCCGGAGCGCGGCAGCGGCGTCCGCCTACCGCCGCCGCTGATCTGGATGGGGTTGGCGTCGGCCTCCCGTGGCCCACTGTTGATGATGGCACCGGCAGCGATGCTTGCAGATACAACTCCTAGAAGCCTTCTTCTTTTGTTCCCTGCGAGGAATCGAGGTGAACCCTGCTACCTCTTGAGCACTGCGCTGGTTTTCCCTTGAAGAGAAAAGGGTGATGCAGCAAAGTAGCGTAAGTATTTCCCTCAGTTTTTGAGAACCAAGGTATCAATCCAGTAGGAGGCTACACGTAAGTCCCTCGCACCTACAGAAAACAAATAAATCCTCGCAACCAATGCGAAAAGGGGTTGTCAATCCCTACACGGTCACTTACGAGAGTGAGATCTGATAGATATGATAGGATAATATTTTTGGTATTTTTATGATAAAGATGCAAAGTAAAATAAAAGCAAAGTAAAAAGCAACGGAAATAACTAAGTGTTGGAAGATTAATATGATGAAGATAGACCTAGGGGCCATTGGTTTCACTAGTGGCTTCTCTCAAGAGCATAAGTATTTTATGGTGGGTGAACAAATTACTGTTGAGCAATTGATAGAATTGAGCATAGTTATGAGAATATCTAGGTATGATCATGTATATAGGCATCACGTCCGAGACAAGTAGACTGACTCCTTCCTGCATCTACTACTATTACTCCACGCATTGACCGCTATCCAGCATGCATCTAGAGTATTAAGTTCATAAGAACAGAGTAACGCCTTAAGCAAGATGACATGGTGTAGAGGGATAAATTCATGCAATATGATAAAAAAAAACCCATCTTGTTATCCTCGATGGCAACAATACAATACGTGCCTTGCTACCCCTACTGTCACTGGGAAAGGACACCTCAAGATTGAACCCAAAGCTAAGCACTTCTCCCATTGCAAGAAAGATCAATCTAGTAGGCCAAACCAAACTGATAATTCGAAGAGACTTGCAAAGATAACCAATCATACATAAAAGAATTCAGAAGATTCAAATATTGTTCATAGATAAACTTGATCATAAACCCACAATTCATCAGTCTCAACAAACACACCGCAAAAGAAGATTACATCGAATAGATTTCCACGAGAGAGGGGGAGAACATTGTATTGAGATCCAAAAAGAGAGAGGAAGCCATCTAGTTAATAACTATGGACCCGAAGGTCTGTTGTAAACTACTCACACTTCATCAGAGAGGCTATGGTGTTGATGTAGAAGCCCTCCGTGATGGATGGCCCCTCCGGCGGAGCTCCGGAACAGGCCCCAAGATGGGATCTCGTGGGTACAGAAGGTTGCGGCAGTGGAATTAGGTTTTTTGGCTCCGTATCTGATCGTTTGGGGGTACGTAGGTATATATAGGAGGAAGGAGTACGTCGGTGGAGCAACGTGGGGCCCAGGAGGGTTGAGGGCGCGCCCAGGGGGGTAGGCGCCCCCCTACCTCGTGGCTTCCTGGTGGCTTTCTTGACGTAGGGTCCAAGTCCTCTGGATCATGTTCGTTCCGAAAATCACGTTCCCGAAGGTTTCATTCCGTTTGGACTCCGTTTGATATTCTTTGTCTGCGAAACTCTGAAATAGGCAAAAAACAGCAATTCTGGGTTGGGCCTCCGGTTAATAGGTTAGTCCCAAAAGTAATATAAAAGTGGATAATAAAGCCCAATAATGTCCAAAACATAAGATAATATAGCATGGAGCAATCAAAAATTATAGATACGTTGGAGACGTATCAAGCATCCCCAAGCTTAATTCCTGCTCGTCCTCGAGTAGGTAAATGATAAAAACAGAATTTTTGATGCGGAATGCTACTTGGCATAATTTCAATGTAATTCTTCTTAATTGTGGTATGAATATTCAGATCCGAAAGATTCAAGATAAAAGTTCAATATTGACATAAAAATAATAATACTCCAAGCATACTAACTAAGCAATTATGTCCTCTCTAAATAACATGTCCAAAGAAAGTTCATCCCTACAAAATCATATAGTTTAGTCATGCTCCATCTTCGTCACACAAGAATGCTCTCATCATGCACAACCCCGATGACAAGCCAAGCAATTGTTTCATACTTTAGTAGTCTCAAACTTTTTCAACCTTCACGCAATACATGAGCGTGAGCCATGAATATAGCACTATGGGTGGAATAGAATATGATGATGGGGGTTATGTGGAGAAGACAAAAAAAGGAGAAAGTCTCACATTAACGAGGCTAATCAATGAGCTATGGAGATGCCCATCGATTGATGTTAATGCAAGGAGTAGGGATTGCCATGCAACGGGTGCACTAGAGCTATAAATATATGAAAGCTCAACAAAAGAAACTAAGTGGGTGTGCATCCAACTTGCTTGCTCACGAAGACCTAAGGCACTTGAGGAGGCCCATTGTTGGAATATACAAGCCAAGTTCTATACTGAAAAATTCCCACTAGTATATGAAAGTGACAAAACAAGAGACTCTCTATCATGAAGATTATGGTGCTACTTTGAAGCACAAGTGTGGTAAAGGATAGTAACATTGTCCCTTCTCTCTTTCTCTCTCTTTTTTTGGGCCTTCTCTTTTTTATGGCCTTTCTCTCTCTCTTTTTTTATTCCTCACTTGGGACAATGGTCTAGAAAATGATGATCATCACACTTCTATTTATTTACAACTCAATGATTACAACTCGATACTAGAACAAAGTATGACTCTATATGAATGCCTCCGGCGGTGTACCGGGATATGCAATGAACCAAGAGTGACATGTATGAAAGAATTATGAACGGTGGCTTTGCCACAAATACTATGTCAACTACATGATCATGCAAAGCAATATGACAATGATGAACGTGTCATGATAAACGGAATGGTGGAAAGTTGCATGGCAATATATCTCGGAATGGCTATGGAAATGCCATAATAGGTAGGTATGGTGGCTGTTTTGAGGAAGATATAAGGAGGTTTATGTGTGAAAGAGTGTATCATATCATGGGATTTGGATGCATCGGCGAAGTTTGCACCAACTCTCAATGTGAGAAAGGGCAATGCACGGTACCGAAGAGGCTAGCAATGATGGAAAGGTGAGAGTGCGTATAATCCATGGACTCAACATTAGTCATAAAGAACTCACATACTTATTGCAAAAATCTACAAGTCATCAAAAACCAAGCACTACGCGCATGCTCCTAGGGGGGTAGATTGGTAGGAAAAGACCATCGCTCATCCCTGACCGCCACTCATAAGGAGGACAATTAAAAAACACCTCATGTTTCAAATTTGTTACATAACGTTTACCATACGTGCATGCTACGGGATTTGCAAACTTCAGCACAAGTATTTCTCAAATTCACAACTACTCAACTAGCACAACTTTAATATCACTACCTCTATATCTCAAAACAATCACCAAGCATCAAACTTCTCTTAGTATTCAAAACACTCTTAAGAAAGTTTTTACTAATCTTGAATACCTAGCATATTAGGATTTTTTTAAGCAAATTACCATGCTATTTAAGACTCTCAAAATAATCTAAGTGAAGCATGAGAGATCAATAGTTTTTATAAAACAAATCCACCACCGTGCTCTAAAAGATATAAGTGAAGTACTAGAGCAAAAACTATATAACTCAAAAGATATAAGTGAAGCACATAGAGTATTCTAAGAATTTCCGAATCATGTGTGTCTCTCTCAAAAGGTGTGTACAGCAAGGATGATTGTGGTAAACTAAAAAGCAAAGATTCAAATCATACAAGACGCTCCAAGCAAAACACATATCATGTGGGGAATAAAAATATAGCTCCAAGTAAAGTTACCGATGGAAGTAGACGAAAGAGGGGATGCCTTCCGGGGCATCCCCAAGCTTTGGCTTTTTGGTGTCCTTAGATTATCTTGGGGGTGCCATGGGCATCCCCAAGCTTATGCTCTTGCCACTCCTTGTTCCATAATCCATCAAATCTTTCACCCAAAACTTGAAAACTTCACAACACAAAACTTAACAGAAAATCTTGTGAGCTCCGTTAGTGAAATAAAACAAAAGACCACTTGAAGGTACTGTAATGAACTCATTCTTTATATATATTGGTGTTAAACCTACTGTATTCCAACTTCTCTATGGTTTATAAACTATTTTACAAGCCATAGATTCATCAAAATAAGCAAACAACACATGAAAAACAGAATCTGTCAAAAACAGAACAGTCTGTAGTAATCTGTAACTAACGCAAACTTCTGGAACTCCAAAAAATCAGCCAAAATAGGACGACCTAGAAAAATTGTTTATTGATCATCAGCAATTGGAATCAATATTTTATCACGTTCTGGTGATTTTTAACAATTGTTTTCGTGAACAGAAACTTTCTGGAATTTTCTGCAAGATCAAATAACTATCATCCAAGAAGATCCTATAGGTTTAACTTGGCACAAACACTTATTGAAACATAAAACACATCTAACCAGAGGCTAGAACAAATATTTATTCCTAAACAGAAGCAAAAAGGAAAAAAAAACTAAAAATAAAATTGGGTTGCCTCCCAACAAGCGCTATCGTTTAAAGTCCTAGCTAGGCATAAAAGCAAGGATAGATCTAGGTATTGCCTTCTTTGGTTGGCAATCCATAAGTGGCTCTCATGATAGATTCATATGGTAATTTTATTTTCTTCCTAGGGAAGTTTTCCATGCCTTTCTTTAATGGAAATTGAAATCTAATATTCCCTTTCTTCATATCAATAATTGCACCAATCGTTCTAAGGAAAGGTCTACCAAGAATAATAGGACATGAAGGATTGCAATCTATATCAAGAACAATAAAATCTACGGGCACATAGTTACTATTTGCAACAATAAGAACATCATTAATTCTTCCCATAGGTTTCTTAATAGTGGAATCCGCAAGGTGCAAGTTTAAAGAGTAATCATCAAAATCACGGAAACCTAGCAAATCGCACAAAGTTTTTGGAATCGTGGAAACACTAGCACCCAAATCACACAAATCATAGCATTCATGATCTTTAATCTTAATTTTAATAGTAGGTTCCCACTCATCATAAAGTTTTCTATGGATAGAAACTTCCAACTCAAGCTTTTCTTCATAAGATTGCATCAAGGCATCAACGATATGTTTGGTAAAAGCTTTATTTTGACTATAAGCATGAGGAGAATTTAGCACGGATTGCAACAAGGAAATACAATCTATCAAAGAGCAATTATCATAATTAAATTCCTTGAAATCCAAAATAGTGGGTTTATTAATATCTAGGGTTTTGTTCTCTTCCATCCCACTTTTATCAATTTTAGCATCAAGATCTAAAAACTCCGAATTTTTGGAACGCCTTCTAGGTAAAGGTGGATCATATTCAGTCCCATAATTATCAAGATTCATATTGCAAAACAAAGATTTAATAGGGGACACATCAATAACTTTTAGATCTTCATCTTTATTTTCATAGAAATTTGAAGAACACGCTTTCATAAAGCAATCTTTCTTAGCACGCATCCTAGCGGTTCTTTCTTTGCACTCATCAATGGAAATGCTCATGGCTTTGAGAGACTCGTTGATATCATGCTTAGGTGGAATAGATCTAAGTTTCAAAGAATCAACATCAAGAGAAGTTCTATCAACGTTCCTAGCCAATTCATCAACTTTAAGCAATTTTTCTTCAAGCAAGGCATTAAAATTCTTTTGCGAATTCATAAATTACCTAACACTAGTCTCAAATTCAGAGGGCATCTTATTAAAATTTCCACAAGAATTGTTGTAGGAATTACCATAATTATTAGAGGAATTACTAGGATAAGGCCTAGGATTAAAGTTTCCTCTATACGCGTTGTTACCAAAATTATTCCTACCAACAAAATTCACATCCATAGATTCATTATTATTCTCAATCAAAGTAGACAAAGGCATATCATTAGGATCAGAAGAAACACTCTTAGTAGCAAATAATTTCATAAGTTCATCCATCTTTCCACTCAAAACATTAATTTCTTCTATCCCATGCACTTTTTTATTAGTAGATCTTTCAGTGTGCCATTGAGAATAATTAACGATAATATTATCTAGGAGTTTAGTAGCTTCTCCTAAAGTGATTTTCATAAAAGTGCCTCCCGCGGCCGAATCTAAAATATTTCTAGAAGCAAAATTCAATCCGGCATAATTTTTTTGTATAATCATCCACAAATTCAAACCATGAGTGGGGCAATTACGTATCATTAATTTCATCCTCTCCCAAGATTTTGCAACATGTTCATGATCAAGTTGCTTAAAATTCATAATATTGTTTCTAAGAGAGATAATCTTGGCGGGAGGAAAATACTTAGAGATAAAAGCATCTTTGCACTTATTCCAAGAATCAATACTATTTTTAGGCAAAGACGAAAACCAAGCTTTAGCACGATCTCTAAGCGAAGAGGGAATAGCTTCAATTAACAATATCATTGTCAACATCTTTCTTCTTTTGCATATCACACAAATCAACGAAGCTATTTAGATGAGTAACGGCATCTTCACTAGGAAGGCCGGCGAATTGATCTTTCATAACAAGATTCAACAAGGCAGCATTGATTTCACAAGATTCAGTATCGGTAAGAGGAGCAATCGGAGTGGTAAGGAAATCATTATTGTTGGTATTGGTAAAGTCACATAATTTGGTATTATCTTGAGCCATCGTGACAAGCAAGCAATCCAACACACGAGCAAACAAGAAGGAAGCGAAAAAGAGGCGAACGGAAAAGAGAGGGCCAATAAAACGGCAAGGGTGAAGTGGGGGAGAGGAAAACAAGAGGCAAATGACAAATAATGTAATACGGGAGATAAGGGTTTGTGATGGGTACTTGGTATGTTGACTTTTGCGTAGACCTCCCCGGCAACGGCGCCAGAAATCCTTCTTGCTACCTCTTGAGAACTGCGTTGGTTTTCCCTTGAAGAGGAAAGGGTGATGCAGCAAAGTAGCGTAAGTATTTCCCTCAGATTTTGAGAACCAATGTATCAATCCAGTAGGAGGCAACACGCAAGTCCCTCACACCTAAACAAACAAATAAATCCTCGCAACCAACGCAATAAGGGGTTGTCAATCCCTACACGGTCACTTACGAGAGTGAGATCTGATAGATATGATAGGATAATATTTTCGGTATTTTTATGATAAAGATGCAAAGTAAAATAAAAGCAAAATAAAAAGCAACAGAAATAACTAAGTGTTGGAAGATTAATATGATGAAGATAGACCCGGGGGCCATAGGTTTCACTAGTGGCCTCTCTCAAGAGCATAAGTATTTTACGGTGGGTGAACAAATTACTGTTGAGCAATTGATAGAATTGAGCATAGTTATGAGAATATCTAGGTATGATCATGTATATAGGCATCACGTCCGAGACAAGTAGACCGACTCCTGCCTGCATCTACTACTATTACTCCACACATCGACCGCTATCCAGCATGCATCTAGAGTATTAAGTTCATAAGAACAGAGTAACGCCTTAAGCAAGATGACATGATGTAGAGGGATAAATTCATGCAATATGATAAAAAAAAACCATCTTGTTATCCTCGATGGCAACAATACAATACGTGCCTTGCTGCCCCTACTGTCACCGGGAAAGGACACCGCAAGATTGAACCCAAAGCTAAGCACTTCTCCCATTGCAAGAAAGATCAATCTAGTAGGCCAAAGCAAACTGATAATTCGAAGAGACTTGCAAAAATAACCAATTACACATAAAAGAATTCATAAGATTCAAATATTGTTCATAGATAAACTTGATCATAAACCCACAATTCATCGGTCTCAACAAACAGACCGCAAAAGAAGATTACATCGAATAGATCTCCACGAGAGAGGGGGAGAACATTGTATTGAGATCCAAAAAGAGAGAGGAAGCCATCTAGCTAATAACTATGGACCCGAAGGCCTGATGTAAACTACTCACACTTCATCGGAGAGGCTATGGTGTTGATGTAGAAGCCCTCCGTGATGGATGGCCCCTCCGGCGGAGCTCCGGAATAGGCCCCAAGATGGGATCTCGTGGGTACAGAAGGTTGCGGCGGTGGAATTAGGTTTTCTGCCTCCGTATCTGATCGTTTGGGGGTACGTAGGTATATATAGGAGGAAGGAGTACGTCGGTGGAGCAACATGGGGCCCATGAGGGTGGAGGGCGCGCCCAGGGGGGTAGGAGCGCCCCCTACCTCATGGCTTCCTAGTGGCTTTCTTGACGTAGGGTCCAAGTCCTCTGGATCATGTTCGTTCCGAAAATCACGTTCCCAAAGGCTTCATTCCGTTTGGACTCCGTTTGATATTCTTTTTCTGCGAAACTCTGAAATAGGCAAAAAACAGCAATTCTGGGCTGGGCCTCCGGTTAATAGGTTAGTCCCAAAAATAATATAAAAGTGGATAATAAAGCCCAATAATGTCCAAAACAGAAGATAATATAGCATGGAGCAATCAAAAATTATAGATACGTTGGAGATGTATCAAACCCCGTGGGGTTGTATAAAGGGTCTGTAATGTCTTTTGTGTTAATATCATCCTTATTGTGAGCATTCACGACTGCGTATTCTTGCTTCGGCTTGGTCCCCCCTTTCCAACCTCGTGGTAGTTTAGTGCTCTATGCCAACAGGTCCCAGTCCCCGGGTGGGCTGCTGCCATCGCTGGTATGCCAGGTCGCGAGGCCGTGGTCAAGGCGAAGAGGTGAGCGGCCCGAGGTCCGGTAAGAGCCCCCAAGGCGCGATGCTCAGGAGGTCCCCTTTAGCGTGCAAGCAACTACCTAAACGCAGGAAAGGAAGGTGGCATCACCGTAGCAAGGCTGCAAGGGGTGGAAATCCTATTTCACAGCACTGGCTGGCCTGAGTGCGAGACTTATCTTGGCGACGCTGGGTCAGTTTCCGTGTGCAGTGTCCGACTCATACGTTAGCGGCTGTGGGATGATTGGGTTAGGCTCACGCTGGCCTGCCCCCTTTCTCACGCTCTCCTAGGTGCTCTACATCCTCGGGTCCCGACCCTCGAGCGAGCTCAGCCACCGCTGGTATGCCAGATCGCGGTGCCGTGGTCAAGGCCAGGGGTTGAGGGCTGGAGAGTCAGTAGGAGCTCATGAGACGCGATGCTCAGGAGCCCCCCTTTAACGCGCAAGCGAATTGTGTAAGAAAAGGAGCCTCCGGCGCCATCCGTCACCCGCCTCCGGAGATTCCTGCAAGTTGGTGCGATGGAGGAACACAGGTTGCAACCGCGTTTGCTGGTCCGCCGCTGGTCGTTCCGCAAGAAGATGAAGGCACTAAGGGTCTGGTGAGGTGACGTGCGTAGGACGTGCCGCGAGCCAGAGCTCGTCCGCTCAGGTTTGTCAGCGTTGCAAGGACGGACCCAAGCACAAGCGCCGTGCAAGTATGTGTAGCCCCCGTTGTGGGATGAGCAGGAGGAAGGTCAGCAACGCGGGTGGCCGCGAAGGGCAACAGATAAGCAGGTGATAATCATGAAATGACTTAAGCAATGAAGTAGGTTAGCTCAGATAGATGCAAGAACGGTACATGCCACTAGGACGGACCCGAGCGGCCTGGGGATAATGCAGCCCGAGGGGCGCCCCCAACAAAGTGAGCTAAAGATGCAAAAGGATACACGTCGCAGGGACAGGCCCGTGCGACTTGGGGATAATGCTGCCCGAGGGGCGCCCCCAACTGAATGAGCTGGAAAGAGTCACCTGTGTCGGCGTTCTGGGAACGGGGGTCCCCAGACATGCCTGCCTGCGGCCCACGGCGTGGCTAAGTCAGCGGGCCGTACGGCCCATCTTCATCAACAAGGCACCCAAGACCCTCGCGAGGCAGATGACGCAAGACCTCCTCGAGAGTGGCCTAGCCAGGCAGGCTCATGAGGAGCGGAGATACCAAGGCGGGGTAAACCTCACGAGGCTCTCGTGACGTGAACCACGACGATCGGCACCAGGCGGGCGCCAGGTGGGCGCCAGCGCGCGCAGCGTCCTTGTTTCCTCTTTGGTGCTAAGGAGGCGAGCACAGGCGAGGAGTACCGAGGCATTAGGCAAAGGTTGCCATATCAGTGCAACGATACCAAGACCAGAAGGACGGCAGGACGGAGGTCATCGTGAAGCCCAAGACGGCGTCACCACCAGAGCCTTTTGCAGGCGAAGACCACTTATGTCAGGATAGCTTGTACTAGCTGTCCCCCTTTAAATTCGCCCACCGTTGTTGGCTCCCTTCCCGCTCAATATTTGGGGAGAGGACCAGGGCCTATATAAGTAGAACTAGCCACCATAGTAGGGGCATCTCAGCTTGATATGATCTGATCGAGAGCCTACCCTAGCCACAAGAACACCTCAACCTCAGGAGGCTGTTCTTCCCCTTGTACTGTTCATCATCAACCCAAGAGGCAATCCACCACCACCACACTGGAGTAGGGTATTACACCACAACGGTGGCCCGAACCAGTGTAAATCTCGTGTCTTTCTGTGTTGCGAGTTCGTCAAGTTGGTCCGCGAGATCTTAGTGAGCTAGGGTGTGGATCGGTAGGAGGGAAAGACTTCACGCGCACCCCAGAGTTTGAACCTTAAGGGTTTTGCCAGAACTCCACATCCGACATTTGGCGCGCCAGGTAGGGGTGCGCCGTAGCTTCTCTTCCGTTGATTCGTCGCTCCGTCGCTCTGTCGTCTCCATGGTGGACGCCCGCCGCGCTCGAGCTGAGCGCCGGGCTGCCCTCACCGCCCGTGTTACTCAGACGGCTCCCGTCGGTGGGCCACCTCGTTGTTCTCCATCTCCCGCCGCCAACGCTGCCACCGGCCCGGCGCGGAACGAGCAACTGGCGTCCTCGTTGCATCCATCGGTGCAGCAGGACGGCCGCACTTCCACTCCGTCGCTGACCCCGGCCGGTTCTTCGTCTCATGCATGCCGCGCTCCCATGGAGGCGCGGGCGGCGCTCCTCGCGGCGAACGTGCTCCTGCGCTAGAGCCCAGTCGACGACCTCTGCGAGGAGTGGCTCGACCGCGTCGCCGAGCTTGTCCGCGCCGCAGGGGGCTCCCTGGCGCCGTCCCTCTCTCCGCCTCACCCTCCCCCAGCCACAGGCGACGTGGCTCATGGCGCTCCTCCACCACCCTTGCCCCAAGACCGCGCCTGGGCGCCAAGGCGCGCGGCCCCACGGCGAGATCCGCCATGTCCGGTGCCCGCGCGCGAAGAGAGAAGCTGCCAAGAAATCCCACGGCCGCGAGAAGCTGCACCTGCGCTCCCCGCGCCGCCTCGTCAAGACTGCGCACCGCCTGCGTTGGCACCGCGCGGACCTCATCAAGACCAAGCTCCACCTCCGAAGCGGGCCCCGGCAACCACGGCCAGCTGGCGCGCCTTCACCCCCGAGCTGCGTAGCATCGCCTGGCCAGGCAAGTTCAAGCCCAATCTGCCTCCCCGCTATGACGGCACCTCCGATCCCGTGGAGTTCCTGCAACTCTACGAGCTGAGCATCGAAGCGGCCAATGGCGACGAGAAGGTCATGGCAAACTGGTTCCCCATGGCTCTCAAGGATGGTGCCTGCTCCTTGCTCCTGAACCTGGAGCACGGCTCGATCTCCCCCTGGGATGAGATGCGCGACCGCTTTGTCGCGAACTTCCAGGGCACCCGCGACCGCCCGCCGGCCGCGGGTGACCTGCACCGCATCAAGCAACACCCAGTGGAGACCCTCCAGAAGTACATCCAGCGCTTCAACAACACTCGCCTCAAGATCCCCAAGGTCACGGATGAGGCCATCATTTCCGCATTCTCAGACGGCATCCGTGACGTCAAGATGAAGGAAGAGCTCGCTATCCATGAGGAGCTGTGCACATCTCAGGAGCTGTTCAACCTGGCGACCAAGTGCGCAAGAGCTGAGGAGGGGCGCCGCTCCCTCCTCGAGCTGCCCGCCGCGGGCACAGAGGAGAAGAAAGCCAAGGCCAAGGACATGAAGCGCAAGGAAGAGGCAGTGCTCGCAGCGGAGCCCGACACCAAGCGGGGCAGAGATCAGCCCGAGTCATCCAAGAACAGCCGACCGTTCTGCGCCTTCCACAATCTGAACACCCACAACACCAGTGATTGTCAAGAGCTCAGAGCCATCTGTGAAGGACGCTTCGGTCGACGCCCCGAACGTAGCGACCGGGGCTATGGCCGTGGAGGAGGACGTGGAGGCGGACGCTGGGACGACCGTGGCCCGCACCAGGAGTGGCGTGACAGGCCTCGTGAGGACCGCTGGTAGGACCATCCTCGCGAGGGCGCCTGGAGGGACCAGCCTCGTGAGGATCGCCCCCAGGGCAACACCGGTCTTCCCCCGCTGCCGCCACCAAGAAGGAACGACGATCACCATCAGGATGAGGGGGCTGGGGGCTTCCAGGAGCCGCATGCAATCGCCTGCATCTTGGGCGGCGCGCAGGCCCCAGCCTCTCAACGCATCTTAAAACATTTCGCTCGTGAAGTGAACGCGGTGCTCCCCAAGGTCGAGGCCACGCGCCCACTCAGGTGGTCCCAATGCGCCATCACTTTCAACTCGGCAGATCAGCTCAAGTGCGCAGCAACCGCTGGCGCTCTCCCGATGCTTTGTTCACCAGTCATCAGCAATGTGCAAGTTACCAAGACCCTCATCGACGGCGGCGCAGGGCTCAACGTCCTGTCCGTCGACACATTTGACAACCTCCAAGTGCCATATGAGTAGCTTCAGCCTACCAAGCCCTTCTCAGGAGTGACCGACGGCTCCACCACACCGATAGGGCAGGTCCGCCTGCCTATCACCTTCGGAGAGTGCAAGAACTACCGCACCGAGCTCATTGACTTCGACGTCGTGCACATCCGCCTGCCGTACAATGCCATCCTCGGGTATCCGGCCCTGGCCAAGTTCACAGCAGTCACCCATCACGGCAACAACATCCTCAAGATGCCGGGAAGCGGCGGAATCATCACGGTCCCATGTGAAGAGAGAGATGCGGTGTGCTCCCTCGAGCGCGCTTCCAAGGTGTAGCAATCAACGACCCCGACCGCAAAAGCAAGGGCCCTCCTAAGGCCCTCCCCAAGAAGAAGAAGAAGCTGCGCCGAGCAGGATCTCAGGAGGGCGGCGACGCAGCTGGAGCCTCATCAGGGTCAGCGCCCGCTTCAGGCGCGCCTCCCTCCATTGCATAGGAAGGCGCGCCCGACGCCCTCCTCGGGCAGGGCTCGGGGGCTCTCTTCTGGAGGGCCTCAGACCTTGCCAACCTCACGAGGGAGGCGCTTGGGCACCACTTGGAGGCGTGCTTCGCGGCACATTCCCCTTAGGAGAACACAGGGCAAGGAGCGCCCACTACTCAGGAGTTCATCACCAAGACCACTCAGGAACTGCAAGACGCAAGAGCCATGCGCGGCAACAGCCGCTCACGAGGCGCAGCTCCCCATCCAGGCGAGGATGCTGGGCTGCGTGTCTGCATCGACGTCCCAGGGCTCAACAGGGCCGCATCTCAGGAGCGTTTCTGGCCTTCGCGTGTGGGCCGTTGCGAGGGCCCGCCACACAGCTACGTTCGCATGCCCTTCGGCTTGCCGAGCGTGGCGTCAGCCTATCAACGCAACATGCGGCGCGTCTTGGCGGCTCAGGAGGCTAGGTACCATGCCGTCCTGGGAGAAATGGAGACGGTCTTCAAGGAGCCTCCTGAGGCTCAGGGCCGCGGTGGCTCGTGAAGAGTCATCCCTTCAACGCACGCCTTCAGCTGCACCAACTCTACTTCGTCTACAGAACTAGGTGACATTTTCCAAGCTCGTTTAGCTGGGAGCGCCCCTCGGGCTGCATTATTCCCAGGCCGCATGGGTCCGTCCCTGTGGCATGTACCCCTTTTGCTTATGTCTTTAGCTTACCTTGCTGGGGGCGCCCCTCGGGCTGCATCATCCCCAAGCCGCTCGGGCCGGACCCAGTGGCATGTGTCTTCCTGCATTTACTCAAGCTGATTTGCCTTCCATGTTTAACCTGCCTACGGTTATCACCTACTCGATCGCGACCCGCCACGGGTCCATTCATCCCGTGCAATTCACTTGCGCGTTAAAAGGGGGGTTCTTGAGCATCGTGACTCAGGAGCTCTTACTGGCTCTCCAGCCCTCACCCCCTGGCCTTGACCACGGCATCGCGACCTGGCATACCAGCGGCGGCTGAGCTCGCTCGAGGGCCGGGACCTGAGGACGCAGAGTGCTTGCATTGTGCCGCCCACGATGCGGCTATATCTCCCACGTGTCGAGGCACGACTTAGAGGCATAACCGCATTGTGGTTTTGTCGCAAGAAGGGTCATCTTCACACAATCCCATGTAATGAACAAGAATGGGATAAAGAGTTGGCTTACAATCGCCACTTCACACAATACATAAATATAAATCATACATGATCCAAAATACACACATAGACCGACTACGGTCAAAATCCAAATGAAAATAAGACAACCCCAAATGCTAGATCCCCGATCGTCCCAACTGGGCTTCACTACTGATCATCAGGAAAAGACACATAGTAACGTCCACGTTCCTCGTCGAACTCCCACTTGAGGTCGATCTCATCAACTGCACTGGCATCGTCGGCACCTGCAACTGTTTTGGTAGAATCTGTGAGTCACAAGGACTCAGGAATCTCACACCCGCGAGATCAAGACTATTTAAGCCTATAGGAAAGGGTGGTGTAATGAGGTGGAGCTGCAGTAGGTGCTAAGCATATATGGTGGCTAACATACGCAAAAGAGAGCGAGAAGAGAAGCAACGGAGAGGTCGTCATCTAGCAATGACCAAGAAGTGATCCTGAACTCCTACTTACGTCATTCATAACTCAAACCATGTTCACTTCCCGGACTCCGCCGAGAAGAGACCATCACGGCTACACACACAGTTGATGTATTTTAATTGGGTCAAGTGACAAGTTCTCTACAACCGGACATTAACAAAATCCCATCTGCCTCATAACCACGGGCACAGCTTTCGAAAGATAATACCCTGCAGGGGTGTCCCAACTTAGCCCATCATAAGCTCTCACGGTCAACGAAGGATAAACCTTCTCCCGGAAAGACCCG
The DNA here is from genome assembly GCF_018294505.1 of Triticum aestivum. NCBI lineage: Eukaryota > Viridiplantae > Streptophyta > Magnoliopsida > Poales > Poaceae > Triticum > Triticum aestivum. The sequence continues at coordinate 106,985,208 of NC_057796.1, forward strand.
ATCAGTCTCGGAATCCCGGTTTACAAGACATTTCGACAATGGTAAAACAAGACCAGCAAAGCCGCCCGATGCGCCGACAAATCCCGATAGGAGCTGCACATATCTCGTTCTCAGGGCACACCGGATGAGACATCCTACGAGTAAAACCAGACCTCGAGTTTCCACGAGGGGGCCCCGCAGTCTACTCAGTTCGGACCAACACTCGAAGGAGCACTGGCCCGGGGGGGTTAAAAATAAGATGATCCTCGGGCTCGCGAAAACCCGGGGTAAAAGGCTTAGGTGGCAAATGGTAAAACCAAGGTTGGGCCTTGCTCGAGGAGTTTTATTCAAGGCAAACTGTCAAGGGGGTCCCATAAATCACCCAACCGCGTAAGGAACGCAAACTCAAGGAACATAATACCGGTATGACGGAAACTAGGGCGGCAAGAGTGGAACAAAACACCAGGCATAAGGCCGAGCCTTCCACCCTTTGCCAAATATATGGATGCTTTAATTAAATAAGAGATATTGTGATATCCCAACATATCCATGTTCCAACATGGAACCAACTTCATCTTCACCTGCAACTAGCAACGCTATAAGAAGGGCTGAGCAAAAGCGGTAACCTAGCCAAACAACGGTTTGCTAGGAAAGGATGGTTAGAGGATGACATGGCAATATGGGAGGCATGATATAGCAAGTGGTAGGTAGCGCAGCATGGCAATAGAACGAACAACTAACAAAGCAAAGATAGAAGTGATTTCGAGGGGTGGTCATCTTGCCTGCAAGGTTCTCAGAGTTGTCGAAAGCTTGATCCTCGTAAGCGTACTCAACAGGTTCCTCGTTCACGAACTCGTCTCCCGGCTCTACCCAAGACAAGAACACAAGCAACGGAACCACAATCAATCACGAGAAATGCACAAGCAACATGATGCAAAACATGTATGATATGCCAGATATGATATGAGATGCGTATGCGTGCTCCGGGAGGAAAATGATGAACAAGGCAGTAACTTGGCAAACCAAGCATGCCACTGGAAAGATGAGATGATTTTGGTTGAAATCGATATAAAGATCACCGGAAACGGATGCACGGTTTGCAAATGGCAAGCAAAACAAGAATGACACGAATCTGCGATTAACAGCACGATAGCACTTAGAATGCAACAAGTAACAATGCTACAGCACTCCAACATAGCAACAAAGCATATGGCAGTGATCTACAGGAGATGCTTGACAAAAGATGAACACTGAGCTACGGCTAGATCACATCACAGCAGGTTCAAACAAGCATGGCAAAAGTTCAAAAGATAACAGGTTCACAGACTTGGTGAAATTACTGGACATGTCTGAAATAGCATCAGGTAGCAATGTTCAGAGCACAAAAACAACATGCTACAGAAACTTAACATGGAAAAGCAAGGCATGGCAGTAATCTACTAAATTCATATGACAAAAGTCCCTTACTGATGATAAGCCAGAAAGGACCAGAAGATATCATGGCAACCATGTAAACATAGCAAGTTTCGTTAACAGGTTTCAGACTTGGCAGAAAACAGAGCATGGCAGAAACCATAATATGAAGGCATCTTGGTGAGGTTGATGCACTCACCAAAAAGAAATGCATGACAAAACAAGCATACCTACAGCAAGATGGCATGTTCATGAAGCTATCCATGGCAAGAACAAATACATAGCATTTATGGATCAACTACAATAAGCTTGGCAAAATTGAATATCATGTAAACAATCTGCCAGAAATATTTTATAGCAAACGTAGAGCAAGATTGAGTCATGCTATCGCACTGCATAATTGCAAAAAAGGGCCGGAATGAGTCAATTACAACAATATCTACAAAACATCCTCACTGAACATCTCCAAAATATGCATGGATCTCTCTGTAGCATCAAGTTTACATGGCAACAAAATAACAGCAGACAAAGACTTGGAGAAAATACTGTCCCTGAAATCAGAAACATTACGGGGCCTAGTTTGCATGCTTGTGCTAATCACCACAGAGATCACAAAAATACATGGTATAAACCCCTGGAAATATGGCATGGCATACAACAAAACACATGTAGAGCTCATGTCCATAAGATGCACAGATTAAATGATACAAAAATAACAAATCACCAAGTTCTGCTAAGTAACAGCAGATAACAGCAACTAGCACTCTTGCACCAGAGATTTGGGCATCAAGATGGACTCAAATGAATATGGTGCAATTGAACAAAATGAAAAGCATCACGAGGCAAACATTTTGATATATTACACGCGCAAAACGGAGCTATATCCAGAGAGTTACGATGCTATGAACATGGGCATGTACGGTAAAATGCAAAGGACTTGGAGATTTTGGGGGAGAGAAAAGTCAACCTCGTCTCTTCCAGATCCGATTGGATCGAGGCACGGGCCGGCTCGGGCTCGGGGATCGCCGGCGGGGCGGCGTGCGGCGGCGGAGGGAGGAGACGGCGTGGCCGGCGCTCGGGGCGCGGGCGCGGTGGAGAGGAGAGGAGGAGGCGCCGGACGGCGGAGGGGCACTGTGCGACGGGGGCGGTGTCCCTGCCGGCGGCAGAGACCGGTGCCGGGCGCGGCGGCGCCGGCGGGAGGCGAAGGCGGCGGGCGACGGCGCGGAGGCGGCGGCGCAGGGCGCGGGAGGCGTGGGCGAGGAGAGGCCGGGGCGCGGGGGCCTGCTGCGGGCCTCGCGGGCTCGGCGGCGGCTGGCGGCGGGCTGCCACGTGGCGGCTCCGGAGTGGCTGGGGGCGGCGGCGCCGATGTGTCCGGCCCCGGGCGGACACGTCCGGCGGCGCGCAGGAGCGGGACTAGGGTTTGGACTGCGAATGTTTTCGGGAGGGGATGCATATATATAGATAGAGGGAGCTAGGAGAGTCCAAATGAGGTGCGGTTTTCGCCCACACGATCGTGATCGAATGACCTAGAGCATGGAAGAGAGTTTGGTGGGTTTTGGGCTGTTTAGAGAGGGGGTTTTCTGCAACACACAGAAGGCATCTGCGGTTACCCGGTTAACCGTTGGAGTGCCAAACGACCTCCAAATGGAACGAAACTTGACTGGTGGTCTCCCGGTGGTATACCAAGGCCACTTGACAAGCCTCGGTCCATTCCGAGAACGTTCAACACCAGCACACGAAAAGAAACAAAAAGAGTGCGCCGGAGGAGGTGGGAGTGCCGGATTGCAAAACGGACAACGGGGAAAAAGCTCGGATGCAAGAGACGAACATGTATGCAAATGCAATGCACAAGATGACATGATAAGGGATGCATGACATGCCCAAAATGCAAAACGGAAAACAAAACCCGACCACGAAGGGAATATCATAACACATAGCCGAAAATGGCAAGGGTTGGAGTTACAAATATGGAAAGTTACATCCGGGGTGTTACATACACCTAACCGCGTTGCAGGAACACACAGCAACCAAGGCTCAAGACCGGGCGCAACCCGCCTTGAGGTAGGGCCTCATGAGTCCCGCGCTGGCTCACGAGTGCCCAGATACACCTCGCAGCCCTGTCGTGCAAGCCACGTGTCAGGGCGGGGCTGTACACGCCCCGGGTCTCCTCCCGGAGGGGGGCCCCCTCCCACGCACAAGTGGAAGCACCATGCTCCGCGATGGCCGTCGACACTACTGAGGAGCGGCTATGCCCGTGCACAAGCGGAAGCAGTATGCTCCGCGCTGGTGATAAACAACTGAGGACGGCTTCATGGTCGTACCAACCTCAGGGAGCCCAGAGCTCAGCGTCCGGCCTCACCGCAATGCCTCCCCTCGGGAGAGCCGCGCGAGGGGGCTGGGCACGGGGGCTGCGCTCGGGTCACGCCCAAGCGCTCGCCACCCAACCAGGCCTCCCGGGCCTGGGGGCTGCTCTCGGGTCACGCCCAAGTGCACGCCTCCCAAACAGGCCTCCCGGACCTGGTCGTCGCACGCCCCTCCCGAGGCCTCGGCGAGGGAAGGTATGGAGATTGTTTGCGCGTCAAGGGGGACTCCTGAGCATCGCGACTCAGGAGCCTAACTGGTCACGTAGCCACTTACTCCTTGGTCCGTCCTGGTCTCCGGTCAGCCCAATGGCGGTTGAGGTATGCGCGGGGCGGGGCTCTGCCGACGTAGAACATCAACCTATCCTCGCAAACTCTCCCTATATGCTGTTCGCGCCTCAAGGGGGACTGCTGAGCATCGTGACTCAGGAGCCTAACTGGTCACGTAGCCCCTCACTCCTTGGTCCGTCCTGGTCTCCGTCGGCCCAATGGCGGTTGAGGTATGCATGGGGCTGGGCTCTGCCGACGTAGAACACAAAGCAGATAGGAAGGAAAGCACAAAATCTCGAAGCAAATATTACAAGCACATTGTCCTCACAATACCAAATGAAAAGTCTAAACACCTCCACGAGGCCTGATACATGTTGTAGGAACGAAATGGGAGAATAGCCGCAGGTCACCCCTGGACACCGCCATCGCCTGCGGAAGGTGCTCCTCCGTGGGTAACGTCGTATTCACCTTCATCACCAGCCGCAGGATCGGCATCATCGCCGGACAAAGGAGCGGAGACAAAGCCGCATAACTTCTTAAGCAAGGCCTCCACCTAACCTTGTATAGCTGCGGCGGCGGCTGCGCTAAGATCATCGGCCACGGGCTCCAGCAGCTCGTCAAGGCAAGCGTCGGAGTCGCGGAGGTGCAAATGGCTGAAGACGCGAGTCAATGCAGCTGAAGACAGGACGCGAGCTTCACCAAGAGAGGAAGCAACCAGGCGGGGCCATCCTTATCGGTGGCCAGCGACTTCTCCAGGCCATGCTCGTAGAGCGTCTTCAGTGCCTTGCGAAATCTCTTCTCGAGATTGGCAAAGGCCATGCGGTCTTCGGCTAGGACTCGCGCATTGGCGTCAAGATCGGCCTCCCTCGCCTCCACCTTCCGCTCCAGCTCTTCCAACTGGTTGCGCTCGGCGGCCTGCGTCTTCCCCAACTCCGCCAGCTCAGCATCACGGTTCTTGATGGCGTCCTCCCGGGCCTTCATCTCCTCCTCCTTCGCTTGGCGGCAGCGTGCTTCTTTGGCGTGCTTGTCGCGCAGGCTCTTCAGCTCGTCCTCCAGCTCTCGGCAGCAGTCGCGGGCGGCCTTGGCGTCCTTCAGTGCCGCCTCACGATCGGCTGCAGCAGTGGCGGCACTCTGCTTCTCCTTTTCGGAGGACGCCGCGTCCTGACTCAGCGTCGCGTGAACCGCCAAGTCAGAGTGAAGCCAGCCAGAGGCCAGCTCCAGGCGCCCAGCCACCAGGCGCGGGTCCGCGCTCAGTAGATCTGCCTGCAACTGGGTCATCTCCAAAAGAGCACGCTGTCAGATGTGGGGTTCCAGAAAACCCTTATGGTTCGAACACTGGGGTGCGCGCGAAGTCTTTCCCTCCTACCGATCTACGCCCTAGCTCGCTAAGATCTCGCGGACGAACTCGACGTACTCGCAACACAGAGAGACACGAGATTTATACTGGTTCGCGCCATCGTTGTGGTGTAATACCCTACTCCAGTGTGGTGGTGGTGGATTGCCTCTTGGGCTGATGATGAACAGTACAGAGGGAAGAACAGCCTCCTGAGGTTGAGGTGTTCTTGTGCTTGGTGACTTAGCGGGTGAGAGCTGGGTGAACTTCTCGATCCCCCCTACTGTGGTGGCTAGCTCGACTTATATAGGCCCTGGTCCTTTCCCGAAATATTGAGCGGGAAGGGAGCAGACAATAGCAGGCGAATTTGATGAGGGACAACTAGTACAAGTTATTCTGACAAAAGTGGTCTTCGCCTGCAAAAGGCTCTGGTGGTGACGCCGTCTTGGGCTCCATGATGACCTCCGTGTTGCCGTCCTCCTGGTCTTGGTCACGTTGCACCGATATGGCAACCTTTGCCTGATGCATCGGTACTCCTCGCCTGCACTGGCCTCCTTAGCACCAAAGAGGAAACAAGGACGCTGCGCGCGCTGGCGCCCACCTAGCACCCGCCTGGTTCCGATCGTCATGGCTCACGTCACGAGAGCCTTGTGAGGTTTGCCCCGCCTTGATATCTCTGCTCCTCGTGAGCCTGCCTGACTAGGCCACTCCTGAGGAGGTCTTGCATCGTCCGCCTCGTGAGACTTGGCCCCTCGCGAGGGTCTTGGATGCCTTGTTGATGAAGATGGGCCGTACGGCCTGCTGGCTCAGCGACGCCACGGGCCGCAGGCAGGCAAGTCTGGGGACCCCCGTTCCCAGGACGCCGACAGTAGCCTCCGGGCCGAAGGTGCGCTCGGGCTTGGCTTCGCGACGAAGCCAAGGGTCAACTACGGAGCACCGCGGGCCCCAAAAGCCTGCGGCCTCGGTTGACACGTGGCGGTTGATTGGACGTGGGCGTCTCCGCTTCCCCACGCTGCCCTTGAATCCGCCTGGCTATGCGGCCCCCACATTCCACACAGTTATTCTTCCTTCGCCGACGCCTGGCTCCTCCAATCTCACTGCTTCCTCGAGACCCCGCTTTGCCCTTCCAATCTGACTCGCGCTCCGCCTGCTTCATCGCCATGGCGCCGAAACATGCTGCAAAAGGGAAGAAACCTCTGTCTTTGCCAACTGCGCCTCCGCCCTTTGAGCCTGCGCTCGGCCGGCCTCGGGTGCTCAACGACGAGGCCATGGACAAGGTGCGCCCCATGCTTGTCTCCAGCTTCAACGAGTGGGGAGAGATGGTGGCTTGGCCCGCGTCTCGCACTTGCATGGATCGGGCAGCCACTGAGGTCCCGATCTTCATTGATGCCCTCTGGGCTGGCTTGATTCCTCCCTTCTCCGCCTTCTTCAACACGATGCTCGAGCATTATCAGATCCACATGCTTCATCTCGACCCTCAATCTGTGACCCTTCTTGCCGTCTTCGCCTTCTTGTGCGAGGCCATGGTGGGCATCGCTCCTTCCGTGGCCCTCCTCCGCCATTTCTTCTCATTGCATCTGACCGGTCCCCGGCAGAGCTCGAGGTGCGTGGGCTTCCAGGCCGTGGCCGCGACTGCGGGCCCGGGGATTGACTTCGAGCTTCCCTCATCCACGAGCGAGTTCCGCATACGATGGGTGTTTGTTGACGCGGGCGTGCTCAGCCCTATGCTCCAAGTTCCGGCGGGGCCTGCTGTCCCAAATGCCGGTGGTGCCATCAGAAGCTCACGAGCCCCCGCCTTGCCCCTGTCTGGGCCAGGCTGAGGAGGTTGAAGGACCGCGGCGTGACTGCGCCTATGGTGGTGAAGGAGTTCATCAAGCGTCGAGTCGCTCCGCTTCAGCGCCACTCCCGCCCGATGTGGGACTAGCTTAGCAGCCAGGACCATATGAGGTTTGAGGAGAAGGGGCTTCCTCTTGCGACGCGGCAAACGGTGCTCACGATCATGTCGGCTGTGCCTCTGCCGGACGACATGCCCAGGAATAGCTGCCTGCTGTACCGCTGCGAGAATGCCTTCCTTTGATGAGTGGGGGCTGCGCCCAATCGGCCTGGTGGGGTCCCGCGAGAACCCCGCCGACGTGGTTCCCTTCCTCGCCGCCGGTGCCGCGCTCGCCCCATGTGAAGGTGCAGGAGGGCGAGCTCCGACGAGGGCCGGTGGCTCGAGCGCTATGGAGCATATACTGAGTGGTGATCCTGGGGCGTCGTCCTCGGGGGCTTGCGACCCCTCTCCTGAGGCGTCAGCCACTGAGGAGACACGGCATGCGGCTCCCGAGGCCAAGGCTCCAGGAGCCTCGGGAGGTTGTGGTGAGACGGCGCCCGGCTGTTCGCCGCAACCGGGCACCCGTGAAGCCATCCCTCTCAGCTCTTCTTCGGCCCCGCCGCGCACCGGCCGTCACGTCCAGCACTTTGGTCATCTTTGTGTGGACTTCGAGGAGCTCCGTAAGAGGAAGGGATCCCCCAGCGGCAGCAATATCTTCGGGCCATTGAAGCGACGAAAGTACATCGCCATTGACGCATAAGTATCTTATTGCCATGGCTTCTTGCGTGTGGTCTTCTTATCCTGACGTCTGTCCTTCCGGGATCCTTCCGTTGAAGCTGTTGCGTCTTCTGAGAAGCGGCCTCCTCCTTCATCAACTGCCCCATCGGCCTTGAGCATTCCTGGTCTGCCTGCCACCCCTGGAGCAGGGTCGGTTGGGGGAGCGTCTCGACCTTCGTGGCGCGCTGAGCCTGCAGCTTGGCCACACCTCCCCCATGGTCTGGCGTGGAGCTTGGCGGGCGTGCCCAAGACTCCTCCTTTGCTCATGGACAGTAGCTGGTTGGCTTCAATCTTCGGTTCCTCTTCAAGCAGCGAGCCCCGATCGGCTTGGGCTCCTCGCAAGGACGGGCTGACGTCAGGTGCGGCGTCAGCCCGCAGCCCCCCGCCGGGAGGTGGCGCGCCACTTGGTGCCCCGCCCGCAGCCCCCGAGGTGGAGGACGAGGTGGGCCGAGCGTTCCAGCTCAAGCACGGGCGGAGCGTAGTTCGTCACGAGCTCTTCCAGGAGGCAATGGGCGCGATGAGTCGACTTGGTGAAGAGCTCGCTAGTGTCGACTCGCGCCTCGAGGCTGAAGGTCTCCGGCTGGTGGAGGAGCGGCGCAAGCTGAGGGTGGCCATCAACCTCGGTCGCTATCAGCACGACCTTGAGAATGCAAAGGCCGAGGCGTCCCTCAAGATTTCCCATGAAGCCCGCTCGCGAGCCTTGTAAGAGGCTCGCGAGGCTGACTGCCATCGCGAGGCTGCGGAGGAGCGCGCGTGGGAGCTCCAGGCCTGGAGCGCGTCCCTTGAGCAGCAGGTGGAGGCGCGCAGGGCCGCTCTTGCATCGCTGAGAGGGACGCCCGCGGAGGAAGAGGAGGTCCGGAAGCGTGATGAGGCGCTGGCCCTGGAAGCGGTGGAGCACAGCCTCGAGCTCGAGCAACTGGAGACGAGGGAGCATCAAGTTGCTCAAGCGGAAGATGCCGTCGGGGCTCGCGAGGCCAGAGTTGAGGAGGAGGTCGACCGCCGGGTGGCCGAGGTTCGCGCAGACCTGGAGGGTAAGTACGACTTGTAGCTGAAGCTCGTGGGCGTGGAGGATGTGGGCAGGGCCGCTGCCCTCAGGCCCAGGATGGGTGAGGCCGAGAGGCGTGCGGAGGCCACAGCCGCCGCCCTGGTTACGACGCAGGCGGACTTGACCTCCGCCCGCGCCGAGCTGCTTTCTCTCCGGAAACGGGTTGAAGACGCCGAGGCCGTCGCATGGCGAAACAGGGAGGAAGTGCTCCAACGTCGGACGCTGGAGCGCGAGCATGCTCCTATGCTTCAAGACCTTCGGAATAGGGCCAACACCGCCCCGGGTTACATCTGCGACGAGAATGCTCCGGCCCCTCACTCGAATGACTACGCCAGCCATCTGACCTTCTTCACCGAGGTGGTGACGCGCTTGGAGGCCCGATCTGACAGAGCTCGCCAGCTTGTGGAGGAGAGGGGTCGTGGCATACTTGGGCGCGCTTTCTCCTGTGTCTTCAGCCACCTTCAGAATGTCAACCCCGACTTTGATTTCGACGCCGCCATCGCCCCAGTACCCATGGCCGTCCGGGGCGACCTGGCGCGTTGGGTTGAGGACAATGTGGACACGCTAGTTAGGGCCTTTACTTCAGAGGATGACACGGTGGTGGTCGTCGCAGACGAAGGTGACGCGGTCAGCGATGGAGATGGGGGCGTCGCCGTCGGCGGCAACGATGCCAACGAAGACGATGATGACGCGAGTGACGCGTCCGTGGGTGATGTAGCGAGTGACATTTCTGGCTGACCCCATGTTCTCCTGTCGTTTCATCCTGCACACAAAACTCGGGCGTGGCCCTTGGAAAACCTGTAAGAGCATTTTGAGAGGGGCAGCCCCTCATGTAAGCAAATTGCAGTTTTTACTTTCCTATGCGATGTGAGTATGTGTCCTCGTGAACTCGTGAACCCGGGGGCGAGTTTTCCAGCGTGGTTTACCTTAGTCGGCGCCAGCTTCGAGCTGGGTCGTGAAGCGATGAGTTTCTGAGAATCCTATGGAGCTTATCGCCCCGTCTGAAGGGGCCCCACAAGAGGTGAGCACGAGCCGCAGCGCTGGCGCGCGCTCGGCGAGCGTGTGCTTCATGCGGTCCAGCTCGCGAGGAGCTCGTGAGGGGAAGGAAATGGACATGAGTCCCAGACAAAACGAGATCCAGAAGGCAAGAAATTGCTCGAACGAGAAAAGGCACCCCCCGCGCGCATCAATAAAAATTCGGCTTCAACTTAAATCCAGATCCAGAAAGCAAAGCTACAGAAAGAGAGAACCAAAGCAAAAGGCCGCGTCCGGCACCTAGTCTAGTCTTCCGGTCTTCAAGTCTTCTCAACAGCGCGGAGCTAAGTGCTACCACTAGGCGTGGGAGGGAGCCCCAGGGCCTGAGGCCGGTGCTCCTGAGACTCCGGGGCGTGTACAGCCCCAACTCATTATTACGTGAGAGTGTCACGAGCGGCGAGCTTCACAGGCACTGGGCCTTCTTCACAGGTACTGGCCTTGCTTCATATCGCCAGTCGAGGGCCCCGCCTTGTGCCACCCTTGACCTCCTTTGAGCCGACCGGTTGCCAGGACGACACAAAAGAGGGAAAGAGGACGCCAGCGATGCCCTCGGCGACCACAGGTCCTCTGCCGGGGGAAGGGTTGTCAAAGCCTCCCGGCAGAGGGCCTACCTCCAGGTGTTCCCTCGCTTCGCGCGCCGTGGGGAGGGGCCTGGCTCCCGAACCCTCTCCTGCAGCCCCCAACGTGTTCCCCCTGCCGGCAGGGAGGCCGCCGAGCTGGGGCCGCCGGCCGTTGTGGTGACCTATTCCTCCTGCGACTCATGGTTAGCGTAAGCTTGCTCCTGAGGGATTAGGGGTACCCTGTAGTGGTCGTTGCACACGCGGTCGTGGTGGTCCCCCGGCGGCTCCTGGAAGGCTTCGACTCGTAGCGTCCCTTCTTCCCAATCTTATCCAACGAACGAGACGGGGTCATCCTCCGATGTGTACTCCTGGTCTGTCATGCGGGGCACGTAGGCTTCCGGGGCTGTTACCCCGAACACCTCGCCGTAGTGCCCCACACTCCATGTTGCCCGGCCCAGCGTGGCATCCTGAGGGTAGTAACTTGGCATCTCGCTGGGACCATGGGGGGCGACGCTTGTGCCCGTGCTTGTTGCGGGCGGTGCGGGGGCGGCGGGGACTCCGGCGCCGCCGGCCGCGCTGGTGTTGATGAAGCCCCCATGCGCGCTCGCCGGTGCGTGGGTGCGGCGAGGCCTGCCATGAGTTCCCGCAACGGCCTGTGAAGGGAGTCGATAGTAGAAAGGCAGCGCTCCCGAGGCCGCCGCGTCCAGCAGCTCAGCAACGCGTTCCAGCAGCGCGTCCCGGCCGCTCTCCATCAGCCGGCACCGCAGCAGCTCCCTTGCCACGGTGAGTGCCGCCCGCATGTTTGCCTGCTCTCGCCGCGAGTGCGGCGCCGTCGCCGCTGCATGGATTGCTGCCCTTGCAGCGGCTCGTACCTGTCCTGGGGTGGGGGTGGACGATGCCTGGCCGCGCCGCCCGCGCCCCGCAGCGTTGGACGACGCCCACTCCGCCTGGAGCGCGGGGTCGAGGTCTTCATGGGCGGGCATTGTCTCCCGGGCTGGCCAGGCTGCCCAGCGGTCGAAGTCAGCTCTTGGGTCGCCGGACATCTTGACCGTGGAGCGTCGGCAAGTCGACTGGTAGAGAAGAAGCTCCGGCACACCCCTACCTGGCGCGCCAAATGTCGGATGTGGGGTCCGGCAAACCCTTAAGGTTCGAACACTGAGGTGCGCGCGAAGTCTTTCCCTCCTACCGATCTGCGCCCTAGCTCGCTAAGATCTCGCGGACAAACTCAACGAACTCGCAACACAGAGAGACACGAGATTTATACTGGTTCGGGCCACCGTTGTGGTGTAATACCCTACTCCAGTGTGCTGGTGGTGCATTGCCTCTTGGGCTGATGATGAACAGTACAGAGGGAAGAACAGCCTCCTGAGGTTGAGGTGTTCTTGTGCTTGGTGACTTAGCGGGTGAGAGCTAGGTGAACTGCTCGATCCCCCCTACTGTGGTGGCTAGCTCTACTTATATAGGCCCTGGTCCTCTCCCCAAATATTGAGCGGGAAGGGAGCCAACAATGGCGGGTGAATTTGAAGAGGGACAGCTAGTACAAGTTATCCTGACAAAAGTGGTCTTCGCCTGCAAATGGCTCTGGTGGTGATGCCGTCTTGGGCTCCACGATGACCTCCGTCTTGCCGTCCTCCTGGTCTTGGTCTCGTTGCACCGATATGGAAACCTTTGCCTGATGCGTCGGTACTCCTCGCCTACGCTGGCCTCCTTAGCACCAAAGATAAACAAGGACGCTGTGCGCGCTGGCGCCTGCCTTGCGCCCGCCTGGTGCCGATCGTCATGGCTCACTTCACAAGAGCCTCGTGAGGTTTGCCCCGCCTTGATATCTCCGCTCCTCGTGAGCCTGCCTGACTAGGCCACTCCTGAGGAGGTCTTGCGTCATCCGCCTCGCGAGGCTTGGACCCTCGCGAGGGTCTTGGATGCCTTGTTGATGGGCCATACGGCCTGCTGGCTCAGCCAAGCCGCGGGCCGCAGGTAGGCAAGTCTGGGGACCCCCGTTCCCAAGACGCCGACACACGCTCCAGGACAGCAGCAGAGGTAGAAGAACCTGGTGTCGGTGTCAAAACCGGTGGATCTCGGGTAGGGGGTCCCGAACTGTGCGTCTATGGCGGATGGTAACAGGAGGCAGGGGACATAATGTTTACCCAGGTTCGGGCTCTCCCGATGGAGGTAATACCCTACTTCCTGCTTGATTGATCTATATGATATGAGTATTACAAGAGTTGATCTACCACGAGATCATAGAGGCTAAATCCTAGAAGCTAGCCTATGGTATGATATTTGTTGTCCTACAGACTAAACCCTCCGGTTTATATAGACACCGGAGGGGGCTAGGGTTACACAGAGTCGGTTACAAGGGAGAAGATCTACATATCCATATTGCCAAGCTTGCCTTCCACGCCAAGGAGAGTCCCATCCGGACACGGGACGAAGTCTTCAATCTTGTATCTTCATAGTCCAACAGTCCGGCCAAAGGATATAGTCCGGCTGTCCGAGGACCCCTTAATCGAGGACTCCCTGAGTAGCCCCAGAACCAGGCTTCAATGACGATGAAACCGGTGCGCAGATTGTCTTCGGCATTGCAAGGCGGGTTCCTCCTCCGAATACTCCATAGAAGATTTTGAACACAAGGATAGTGTCCGGCTCTGCAAAACAAATTCCACATACCATCGTAGAGAGAATAACATTTCCACAAACCTAATCTGCCGATGCGTTTTGCAGCATGACATCACACCACAGCCCGGTCATTATTCGAACCGTTTTTCACAACCAGCCACAACACGTATTGCGAGGTGGTTTCCTTGGCACGTCTTGTCGAAGCAGAGATCGTGTCCCCTTATCACGGGATTCCCATCAATACGGGTGTGGGTAGCCCAGCCGCGCCATCAATTACGGCGCTTGGGGAATAAGCCATTTTACTAGGTAGGTGGGGAGGCGAATAGCCTCTTCCGCCCTTATAAAGGGACAAGGATTCACCCTTTTCACCCACGCCTTCTTCCTCCTTGCTCATCCATTCTAGCGCACTCGAGCTCCAGCGCCCAAGTTCGCGTCTTTCTCCTCAAACCACTCCAAGCATGTCCAGAGCGGGAGGCAAGTGGATGGTATCCTCCGTTATGGAGGAGAACATCACAAAGCTGCGGGGAGCCGGATACCTGGCCGCGGATATCGCGCACCGGCTGCCAGATGCGCGGCAGATCATCCCTACTCCAGAACCTCACAAGAGGGTGGTTTTCCTTACCCACTTCATCCGCAGACTGGGATTTCCCCTCCACCCGTTTGTCCACGGGCTCATGTTTTTGTACGGGCTGGACTTTCACGATCTGGCCCCAAATTTCATCCTCAACATCTCTGCGTTTATCGTCGTGTGCGAGGCCTTCCTCCGCATCCAGCCACATTTCGGCTTGTGGCTGAAGACCTTCAATGTTAAACCGAAGGTGGTGGTCGGCCAGCAAGCGGAGTGCGGAGGCTCCATGGTGGGCAAAATGCCCAACGTCACCTGGCTCGAAGGCTCCTATGTGGAGACCATAAAGGGGTGGCAATCGGGGTGGTTCTACATCACCGAGGCGCGCGACACCAACTGGGTGGCGGCCCCTAAATTTCGATCCGGAATCCCCATGCGGCTCACCTCCTGGAAAGAGAAGGGCCTGTCCTGGGGTTCCCCAGTAGAGCTGACCGGACTCCAGACATGCATCACGAACATGATGAGCAAGAAAATCAAGCTCGTCAACGTGGTCTAAGTCATGCTCTTCCGCCGGATCCTCCTGTGTCAAATACGGGCATTCACCTTGTGGGAGTTCGACCCGGCCGAGCACCAGACGCTGCGAGAGCTCTTTGACACGACGCACAAGGACGTCTGGAATGTGCTGTTCAAGGGCGCCGAGGTACCACCTCCCCTTATCGAGGACCGCGGACTCAGCGCAAAGCGCCCTGCGAATCCGGTAATTCTTTTATATCTTATAAGATGTTCATTTCCCCAGTATAACTACGCGCGGGATCTAAGCCTCCACGCCATTTAACAGGACTGGGTAGCGACAGCGGAGCGGATCGATTGTCCAGCTCCCCTGCCCGAAGATCCAGCAGATGCTCTCCTAACGGAGATGCTGGGTCCGGCACCTTATGAGGTGCGGGAGAAGAAGGCCAGGAAGAAGGCCACGGGGACCAGGAAGGGTCTCCAGCGCAAGGTTATATCGGACTCATCGTCCGAAAGCACCGAGGCGCACTCCTCCCGTGAACACGAGGAGGAGGAAGAGGAAAATTCTCCCCCCCTAACCGGGGGAGACAAGAAAAGGAAGGCTGCCCCGTCCAGGGCGGCCGAAGGGTCGAAGAAGGGAAGAACCCTCCTTCCGGACAACTCCACCACCGCCGCCTTCAGCGAAGAGGAGTGGTTGCCCAGGGACAAGCCCCTGGCATAGTCGTAAGTATCCGGATACCATAATAATTCTTGGTATGTTTTATTGAACTGCTTCTCATCACGCCGAACATGATTATGCAGTCCGTCCCGAGCCCATATCGACGTATCTTCATCGGATGGTTCTTTGGACCCGTCGGATCTGAACAGTGATTCACTTCCGACCGCCTCCTCCCCTCGCCCTACGGACAACGTGAAGTGTTGTCTTAGAGGGCACCGAGCCGAGGGGAGGTAGTCCTGGAGGTGCCTCGAGACGACCTTCTGGATGCTGGGCACAAGGGGAGCAAGACTCCCATGGGCTCTGATGATGAGGGCAGCAAATTCGGCCCCCAGCCGAATACTGCACCGGAACCTCCAGTGGTTCCGGACTCTGTCAGGCAAACCCTCGCTAAGCAATTAGTAGATTCATGCCATGCCTTTGTCTGCTATGATATGTTCCTGTAGCATGTTGTTTGATAGCTCTAAACTTTGCAACCTGATGTTATTTCTGCCATGCCCAGTGATTTCTGCCAAGTCTGTGAACTGTTATTATTTGCAATCTTTCCATGTCCTTTTGAGCATGTTCTAGTGATTTCTGGAGATAGCTCAGTGTTTATGTTTTGTAATGCTGTACTTATACATCACGTCCATGTATTTTGTTTTCATGTTGAGTTGTTGTAGCATATTGTTTTGATGCTTGCTAGATGCCTAGTTGCTGTTTTGGACAGATTGTTGTTATATCTTGTTTGGAGTGTATGTGTTGCACCGTTGCTCCGTTTGGAGTGTGCTCTATATGAAACTTGATTAGTTTTGCATGTAGTCTCATATTATCATGTTGCATCCTTATTTTGAGGTGTTTGCTTGATGTTTGTATGCATTTTGCATCAATGCCATGTTTAACTTGTTTTGCTCATATCTTCTAGGCCGTAGCTCCGAATCTAATGAACTTTATATGTAACTTGACTAGAATTTCGCGTAGATCATCTTGGTGCATCTTAAATTGCTGTTTAACAACCTGAAAATAAAGTTCATTCAGTTCTGGACCAATTTCGAAATTTGCATATGAGGACTTACCGGAATTGTTATATGTTAGTTCCGGCCTCATTTAAACTTGCTTTGATGTGTTGTTCTTGTATGCATCATCTCTTGCCATGAGTAGCTTCATGTAGCCTTGTCATGCATCATACTTGGTTGAGCATCATGCCTTGTTCATGTGTGGTGTGTTTACCATGTTGTGTGCTTCTTCTCGATAGTTCTCGTGTCGTTGCGATCGTGAGGATTCGTTCGTCTTCGTGGCTTCATCTTCTTCATGGACTCGTTCTTCTTCCTAGCGGGATTTCAGGCAAGATGACCGTCACCTTGGATCTCATTACTATCATTGCTATGCTAGTTGCTTCGTTCTATAGCTATGCTGCGCTACCTATCACTTGCTCTTCAAGCCTCCCAAATTGCCATGAACCTCTAACCTTTGTCACCCTTCCTAGCAAACCGTTGTTTGGCTATGTTACCGCTTTGCTCAGCCCCTCTTATAGCGTTGCTAGTTGCAGGTGAAGATGAAGATTGCTCCATGTTGGATTATGTTTATGTTGGGATATCACAATATCTCTTATTTAATTAATGCATCTATATACTTGGTAAAGGGTGGAAGGCTCGGCCTTATGCCTGGTGTTTTGTTCCACTCTTGCTGCCCTAGTTTCCGTCATACCGGTGTTACGTTCCTTGATTTTGCGTCCCTTACACGGTTGGGTGATTTATGGGATCCCCTTGACAGTTCGCTTTGAATAAAACTCTTTCAGCATGGCCCAACCTTGGTTTTACATTTGCCTCACCTAGCCTTTTTCCCTTGGGAGTCGCGCTCCCGAGGGTCATCTTATTTTACCCCCCCGGGCCAGTGCTCCTCGGAGTGTTGGTCCAAACTAGAGCCACTTGCAGCGCCATCTCAGGGAAACTTGAGGGCTGGTTTTAGTTGTACGTAGTGTTCATCCGGTGTGTCCTGAGAACGAGGTACGTGCGACTCCTATCGGGATTGTCGACACATCGGGCGGCTTTGCTGGACTTGTTTTACCATTGTCGAAATGTCTTGTAACCGGGATTCCGAGACTGATCGGGTCTTCCCGGGAGAAGGAATATCCTTTGTTGACCGTGAGAGCTTATAATGGGCTAAGTTGGGACACCCCTGCAGGGTATTATCTTTCGAAAGCCGTGCCCGCGGTTATGTGGCAGATGGGAATTTGTTAATATCCGGTTGTAGAGAACTTGACACTTGACTTAATTAAAACGCATCAACCGCGTGTGTAGCCGCGATGGTCTCTTCTCGGTAGAGTCCGGGAAGTGAACACGGTTTATGGGTTATGTTTGACGTAAGTAGGAGTTCAGGATCACTTCTTGATCATTGCTAGTTTCACCACCGTTCAGTTGCTTCTCTTGTCGCTCTTATTTGCGTAAGTTAGCCACCATACTTGCTTAGCCGCTGCTGCAACCTCACCACCTTATCCATTCCTTTCCCGTTAAGCTTTGCTAGTCCTGATACCCATGGTAATGGGATTGCTGAGTCCTCGTGGCTCACAGATTACTACAACACCAGTTGCAAGTACAGGTTATGCGATGATCATGACGCGAGAGCGATGTTACTTGTTTTGGAGTCCTTCTACTTCTTCTTCGATCAGGGGATAGGTTCCAGGTCAGCAGCCTGGGCAAGCAGGGTGGATGTCGTTTGAGCTTCTGTTTGTGTTTCATCCGTAGTCGGATGTTGATCTTATGTATGATGTATTGATGTATTCTTGCGGCATTTGTATGCCTTGTATGTATCCCCATCTATTATGTAATGTTGATGTAATGATATCCACCTTGCATAAGCGTCTTCAAGATGCGCTTCTATCCTTGGTGGGACCTTCGAGTTCCTTTAGGATAGGGTCGCATCTTGGGCGTGACACGCCGGAAGGCAAGGAGCATCGCCACCCCGAAATGTATTATAATAGTGTCCTGAAGGGTTCTCGCCTTGTGGCGGAGGAATGTACTAAGGATGTAATATTCGAATGAATGTACTCATGCGATCCTGTAATATGAAACGAGTTCATTTGCGCTATGCAACGCTTGTGAATTTAAAATATTACCTTCTGTGCCGCCGTTTATAAAATCTGAGAGTTGCCCAGTCGTCAGCTTCTACCCCCATGTAACTAGTACTGAGGTGTTCGGGATAAACCTGAGCACTCTTTATCCCAATTTTGGGTCCTTCGAGGGAGGTGTTCAGCACAACGAACCAGGCAATCGGACTATAAGGATTTATCACTCTCACTTAGCCATAGAAGTCTACAATTTTAAATTTTGGCGAAGCCCCTAGTATTCGGAAGGCCGAATTTGGGGCGCTATATACGCCTAAGTCAGGCAAGGCCGACTCCTCGCCCGAAGCGGAAAAAGTCTTTAAGGACTTGAGACCTCTCGAACAGCGACCAGCTCTCGTCTTATCATGACAGTCAGTTTTCGGCTTTCTCTACTGAGGTGCTCATCCGGAAGAACCGGGACACAATCGCAGTAGTTCTCCCAGCGCTGCCTTAGCCGATATTGCGAAACGTAAGGTACCAAAACATGGGAGCCGGGCAAACCCAACTATTGACCCAAGACATGATTCGGAGCTGATGCATATAATGCTATAAGTTCGGGGTGCCGCACTTTCGAAAGTGTTCGGACTTCTCACGCCATATTATGGGGTATACTGAAGCCCCTGGCGTACCAGTTGTACCAGAATGCATGGGTGCAAGTTGTCATAAATAAACAGACAAGGAAAAAAGGGAAGGGTAATGGAATAATAGACTAATGCTATGCATTGTTATTTAAATAATACGTCGAAGCGTACTGATACAAGTAGTGCAATAAGCAAAAAATAGGACTATTTGACATATCCTATCCAAGGGCAAGTTGCGTATGGGTATTTAAAACGGGTACTTCGATCCTTATTAGAGACCACCTGGGGATTCCCTTGTATGTCTTAGCTTCTTGCCTCCTTGGTTATTCCTTCCCGTAATGTGTCCAGCAATCAGACTGCCGAAGAGGGGCTTCCAGAGAGTAAGGTCTTGAAAGACAAGAAATGATAAAGATATACAGCCCCTGAGGCGGTTGAGCCGCATTGTGGGACGTGCCCTGGTCGTGCCCCCGCCTAAGCCCATGGTATTTTTAGTGCGTAATTATGTACGCGCGGCACAGACTTGACTGGGACTAGGACGGGGGCCGAATTGCTAGCTGAGCTCTGAAGGTGCCAGGCGATCCTCTTGCAGGTTACTCCAGACTCGCTTGAAGGTATCCGGGGGCTTTATCGCCGAATTGGCGGTTTGCCTTAAAAGTCTGCTTTGTGCCTCTGCTGCGAGGGCCGCAGTGTGCTCCTCTGTGCGGAGCGAGCATTATGTGTTTCCATTGACTGTTATAACCCCATGAGGTCCTGGCATTTTGAGCATGAGGTATGCATAATGCGGTACCGCATTGAATCTGGCAAATGCGGTTCGCCCGAGCAGTTCATGATAGCCAATGCGGAACGGGACGATATCGAAGATTAACTCCTCGCTTCGGAAGTTATCCGGAGATTCGAAGACCACTTCCAGTGTGATTGAGCCCGTACAATGGGCCTCTACACCTAGGATGACACCTTTAAAGGTGGTTTTAGTGGGTTTGATCCTCGAGGGGTCTATACCCATTTTGTGCACTGTATCCTAATAGAGCAGGTTCAGGCTACTGCCGCCGTCCATAAGGACTCGGGTGAGGTGAAATCCGTCGATGATGGGGTCAAGGACCAATGCGGCAGATCTGCCATGACGGATACTAGTGGGGTGGTCCCTGCGATCGAAGGTGATCAGACAAGAGGAACATGGGTTGAACTTTGGGGCGACTGGCTCCATTGCATAGACGTCCCTTAGTGCACGCTTCCGTTCCCTCTTGGGAATGTGGGTTGCGTATATCATGTTCACCGTTTTCACTTGTAGAGGGAATCTCTTCTGTCCTCCTGTGTTCGGCGGCCGATGCTCTTCCTCGTCGTCGCTATGCGGCCCCTTGTCCCTGTTTTCGGCATTCAACTTGTCGGCCTGCTTGAACACCCAGCATTCTCTGTTGGTGTGATGGGCTGGCTTATCGGGGTGCCGTGAATTTGACACGAGCGATCGAGTATGCGGTCCAAACTGGACGGGCCCAGATTGCTTCTTTTTAACGGCTTCTTCCGCTGACCGGATTTAGGGCCGCTGAATCCGGCATTGACTGTCGTCTCTTCGGCGTTGTCGCCGCTGTTGCGGCGCTTGTGTCTGCTACGATGTGGTGTGCTGTTAGTGTCCTTTATATCTGAAGTGCCATGACTTCTTGATGTGTTGTTGCTGCGAGCCAGCCAGCCAGCTGTCTTCGCCCGCGCAAAAGCGGGTCATGAGCGTCGTGAGGGCTGCCATAGTCTTCGGCTTCTCCTGGCCAACGTGCCGGGCGATCCAATCGTCATGGATGTTATGCTTAAATGCCGCTAAGGCCTCTGCATCCGGACAGTCGACAATTTGGTTTTTCTTAGTTAGGAATCGGGTCCAGAATTGCCTGGCCGATTCCCCTGGCTGCTGAGTTATATGGCTCAAGTCATCCGCATCCGGTGGTCGCACATAAGTGCCCTGGAAGTTGTCAAGGAATGCATCTTCCAAATCCTCCCAACTGCTAATGGAGTCTGCTGGCAGGCTATTCAACCAATGCCGAGCTGGTCCTTTGAGTTTTAGTGGGAGGTACTTGATGGCATGTAGATCATCACCGCGAGCCATGTGGATGTAGAGGAGGAAATCCTTGATCCATACCGCAGGATCTGTTGTACCATCATATGATTCAATGTTTATGGGTTTAAAACCCTCTGGGAATTCGTGATCCATTACTTCATCAGTGAAGCATAGGGTGTGCGGCGCCTCTGTGCCGGGCTATATCATGACGCAGTTCATATGAGTCTTGTCTGCTGTATTCGGCCTGGCCGGATTTGCTTTTAGTGTATCCGGCGTGACGATCATCGTCCCGCGTTGGTGCGCGCCCCCGTGATCTGTAGATCAATCTTGCATGTTTTGCCTTGTTTGCCAATACGTCTCGCAGGTCCCGCGTGTTGCCCCGGGCCTTGGTATTTTTGTTTGAGTGGCGGCAGGGTGCAGGCTGGACTTCGGGCTGAAATGCCTCTCTGTCTCGGCCACGAGGTGGCCGATCAGCCGCATCATACGCTGGTGATGTAGGTTTCAATGCTTCCTCCTCGAGTTGAGGTAGCAACCTGCACTTTTGGGTAACTCTTGGCTGGGCGCTCGAGTTCGTATTCCTCGGCTGCCAGGACTTCGGTCCATCTATCCGCTAGCAGATCTTGATCAGCTCGAAGCTATTGTTGCTTTTTCTTCAGGCTGTTTGCTGTGGCTATAAGCCGACGCTTCAAGCGCTCCTGCTCGACGGGATCCTCAGGCACGACAAATTCTTCGTCACCGAGGCTCACTTCGTCTTTGGAGAGAGGCATGTAATTGTCATCCTCTGATTCTCCATTTGCTGCCTGTTCCGGAGGGCTAGCTTGTTCATCCTCCCGCTCGAGATCTGGTTGGAGGGGATTATCGTCGTCTTCGGCACTATCCCTAGCGTTATTGTCTCTTGTGTCGGTATCGCTGCTTTTGCTATGGAGAGACTTAGAGCGGCGCCGCTGACGTCGGTGCTTGGGTTGCTTCTTGGAGGGATTATCCTCCGTTGTCTTATCGCCATCCCCTTCTTTGGGGGTGTCCACCTTGTATATGTCATACGATGAGGTGGCAGTCCAGCGCCCTGTGGGCGGTGGTTCCTGTTCGTCTCCTGCATCGTCATCCATACCGTCGGTGTCTTCGCAGCCGAAGTCGAGCATGTCGGTTAAATCATCGACAGTGGCTTTTAAATGGGTGGTGGGTGGGGCACGAATTTCTTCGTCGTCCGCATCCCATTCTAGCCGGACATAATTCGGCCAAGGGTCTCCTGACAGGGAGAGAGACTTCAACGAGTTTAGCACGTCACCAAAAGGCGAGTGCTGAAAGATATCCGCGGAGGTAAACTCCGTGATCGGTGCCCAATCGGATTTGATGGGCACGGACGCAGGCGGCTCGGAGTCCGCGGCCGGGGACGAATCCAACGGTTCGGCAACACAGGCCTCGTAGGAGGTGAAGTTAGTATTCGGCTCTATCGCCACCGAGTGTGCGGCCTCCGAGGCGGGGTCCATCCACCCGTCCTCAGATGGCGCAATTTGTTCCGGATTGAGGGCCGCAGTGATTGCAGGTGTGATCTCCCGAACACTGTCCGATGACAGAGCTAAATCATGCTCGTCGTGATTGTGCGACGCACCTAACATGGGCTCGAATCCGTCGAAGATCAAGTCCCCACGGATGTCGGTAGTATAGTTCAAGTTTCCAAACCTGACCTGATGGCCAGGGGCGTACCTATCGATCTGCTCCAGATGGCCAAGCGAGTTGGCCCGCAGTACGAAGCCGCCGAATACGAAGATCTGTCCGAGGAGGAAAACCTCACCCTGGATCGCATCGTTGCCGATGATCGAAGGAGCCATCAAGCCTTATGATGACGGCACAGTGGAACTCTCAATGAAAGCACCAATCACTACAGGAATCAGCTATTTTGCCGTCTGCCATGGCGGACGGCAAAGGCATGAACGGCGGACGGCAAAGGCCTTTGCCGTCAGCCGCGGACGGCAAAAGGCTCCGGCAAAGTAGGCTACGGTAAACAGCTACTTTGCCGTCTGCTTCCTGGTGGCTGACGGCAAAGGCCCTTTGCCGTCTGCCGCGGACGACAAAGAGAGCTGACGGCAATAATTGTGCTCTCAGTCCATTAAGTGGCTAACGGCAGGCCTTTGCCGTCCGCCGCGGACGGCAAACTTTCTAGTGTCTTTGCCGTCCGCCGTATGATGTCATCTACACGTCACTACATGGCAGGCCTTTGCCGTCCGCCGCTGACGGCAAAATCGTTTACTCTTTGCCGTCTGCCACTGTAGGCAAACTGACCAAATGGGTCAGCTCCCAGGCATTCATATCACAAAATTCCATCCATAAACAAAGTTCCTTCATACATAAACAAAGTTCCATCCATAAACAAAGTTCCTTCATATATAAACAAAGTTCCATCCATAAACAAAGTTCCTTCATACACAAACAAAGTTCCTTCATACATAAACAAAGTTCTATTCATATCACAAAGAGCCTTCATACATAAACAAAGTTCCATCCATACATAAACAAGAAGACTAGAACAAGAAGAGTAGCTTCCATGGAGTGAATGAAATCTGCAAAATGGCAAAATAAGAAAGTTAGAAATAGGTGACTAGAACAAGAAGAAGACTAGAACAAGAAGAGTAGAACAAGAAGAAGACTAGAACAAGAAGAGTATGTCATGTATGAGCTAACTTACATGAAATGGATCATATATGAGCTAACTAAGTTGAAATGGGTCGTTTATGAGCTAGCTAAGGTGAAATGGATCAATTATGAGCTAACTTAGTTGAAATGGGTCGTTTATGAGCTAACTAAGGTCAAATGGATCGTTTTTGAGGTAACTAAGGTGAAATGGATCGTTTTTTAGCTAACTTAGGTGAAATGGATCATTTATGAGCTAACTTAGTTGAAATGGATCGTTTTTGAGCTAACTTAGGTGAAATGGATCATTTATGAGCTAATTTAGTTGAAATGGATCTTTTTGAGCTAACTTAGGTGAAATGGATCATTTAAGAGCTAATTTAGGTGAAATGGATCGTTTTTTAGCTAACTTGGTGAAATGGATCGTTTATGAGCTAAATTAGTTGAAATGGATCGTTTATGAGATAACCTAGGTAAGATGGGTCATTTTGGAGTTAACCTAGGTGAAATGGGTCATTTTAAAGCTAACGTAGGTAAAATGGATCATTTAGGAGCTAATCTAGGTAAAATGGGTCATTTTTGAGCTAACTTGGATGAACTGGATCATTTATAAGCTAACCTAGGTAAAATGGGTCATTTTAGAGCTAACTTAGGTAAAATGGATCGTTTATGTGCTAACTAAGATAATTATGCAATTTTTGACATAAGTAAGCTAAGTACAGATCGCTTTAGAGCTAACTTCGGTAAAATGGATGGTTTTGGAGGTCAGTAAGCTTATTAAGTCATTTTGGAGGAGAAGAAGCTAAGTCTAGGTCATTATGGTAAGCATTGGAGGAAATAAAGCTAAGTCTAGGTCTTTATGCATGTGTTAAGCAAAACACTAGATAAACTTACCAAGATCCAGGAGGTGTAGGAGCGGGCTGGCTCGTGTCGGTAGCTGGAGAAGGATCGTGCGATGCTTGTCTAGAGTTACGCTGCACCAAAGATCATTTCCAATGTCTTGTTAGCATGATGACACTCAAATGTTAAGACTAGCAAGTAATGTCCATTCAAATTAAACTCACCGTAGTCCCAGGAGCAATCACTGGCATCGGCGGAGCGGTCTGACCGGTCTTCTCGCACACAGACTGCACATTTGGTTTTGACGACTCAGTCATACTAGTTAGTAATGAGACAAACACTACATGAATGTTTTGGATAATCTGCAGAAGAAACATACCACAAGGATCTCTTACATGGCCCTTGCCTGCATGTCATTCCGTGCCCTCTCCTCCTCCATCATCTTTGTCATCCTCTCCTCCAACTCCCGCTGCCTCTCCACTGCCTCCGCCAGAAGTTTCTCCGTTCTATCTCTCTCACTCTGTATAGCAGCCTGCAACACCACTCACATGACCATTTGTAATCATTGATGGAAGCGCACACAATGTAATGGAGAAAGATAACTGAGTACGTATCACTAACCTTGATGGCGAGTTGCACTGGCCGTTCACGAGGCCTTATCTCAGGAGCGGAGCTCGACTGGCGCGCCTTGATCTCCGGGAGAGTGCTAGGACAACGGATAAGCCCATCTCCAATGGCTATGGAGCCATGGGACCTCCCGCCACCAGATATCATCACCAGCTCTGGATCAATGGGACCCTGGCTCGGGTTAAAGTCCTCCCCTTTCCTCGCCTTCCCCTCATATCTATATCTCACGAGCTTGTTGTGGGAGGAGATGTTGGTGAAGTTGTTTGCATCATCGAGGTCAGACTGAGAGAAAGCCTTGACTTTCTTGAAAGAGGCAGTGTGGGCCATGGCATACAGGTCGTACACCTCTGGCACCTTATCCACCTTATTGTGGCGTGCCTGAAAGAGAGAAACAATGTAAATTAGTAATTAAAGGGCTCAAGCTAGCATGATGAATGAATTGCATGAATCATGAAGCAAACCACATACCCAGTTGCGCTCGAACTGATATAAGTTGGAGCTGCCTTGATGGTGTGGCACACCATCCATTTGGGCACGTTTGTCCTTGGCCTCGTTGTGGAGGGATAGCCATTCTGTTGAGCACCACTCATCGACCAACATTGATATAAGTTGGGCATGATTGAACCATGCCTTTGGCTTCGTCCAGTTCTGCTTTCCTTTCGGTTCTTTCATGTTTTGTAACGGCCTATCACATAGCGCCTCCAGATCGACTCTAGCCTTAGTATTATCCTTTGACTTCCCATCTATGCCGAACAATGTACCAAAAAGTGCCTCGGCGATATTCTTCTCAGTGTGCATCACGTCGATGTTGTGTGGGTAAAGGAGGTCTTTGAAGTAAGGCAGATCCCATAAGCATGTTTTGTGAGTCCAGGCGTGCTTAGAATTATACCCCTTAGAGTACCCTGGACGCTCTAGATCTGGCTCGAGAGCGTTTAACTGATCCAGGGTCTGTTGGCCTGTCAATGCAGGTGGTGCAGAGTTTTTGACAACTCTACCTCTGATGAAGTTCTTCTTGTCTTTCCTGAACTTATGGCGAGGATTCAGGAACTGTCTATGCATGTCGAAGCAAGAAAACTTGCGACCGGACTGAAGCCAACGAAACTCAAGAGCTCCCTTGCATGTGGGGCACGGGAACCTTCCATGCACACACCAGCCAACGAATAGCGCATACGCCGGCAAGTCATGCGTCGAGTACATGTACCAGACACGCATTATGAAGTTTCGTTTGCTATAGGCGTCGTATGTCTTGAACCCATTATCCCAGGCTTCTTGCAATTCGTCCTTAAGCGGTTGCATGTACACATTCATATTTTTCCCCAGATAGTTGGGCCCTGGAATTATCAACGTCAGGAAAATGTTATTTCTTTGCATAATCTGTCCGGGGGGAGATTGAGTGGAAAGACAAATACGGGCCAACAACTGTATTGGGCTGCCGTCATACCAAACACACTAAACCCATCCGTGCTGATGCCGACTCGAGGATGCCTCGGATCTGCCGCTTTGTCACCATGTAATTCATCAAACTTTTTCCACGCAACACCATCCGATGTGTGTACAATCATCAGATTCCCATCTGCATCTAGTTCGGTTCTTTTGCCCATTTTGTGCCATGTCATCTGTCTGGCCGTCTCTTCGACCATGAAAAGACGTTGAAGTCTTGGTACGATTGGCATACACCGAAGAACACTAACGGGGATTTTGGTCTATGTCTTCTCACCCATACCGTTGTCTACCACAACATACCTGGAAGACTTGCAAATGGGACAATAGTTCAAGTCCGCATAGTCAAGCCTAAACAAGACACATCCTTTCTCACAGGCATGTATCTTATCATAGGGCATCTTCAGTGCATGGAGGATTTTGTCCGACTGGTACAGGTTTGCAGGCATTACATGGCCTTTGGGTAGAAAGCGTCCAAATACTGTCATCATTGCATCGTAGCATTCTCTTCCCAAGTTGAACCGAGCCTTCAGAGCCATTACTTGTGAGATGGCATCCAACTGACAAAGCTCAGTGTGCTCATGGAGCGGACGTTTTGAAGACTCCAACATTTCATTGAAGGCCTTTGCAGATTCCTCCATCTCCTCGTCCGAATCCCGAGCATCATCGAAGTCTTGCACCATGTTTTCCTTCCCGGTACCATGCTCGTCGGTGCGACAACGATCCACCTCAGCTCGGTCACGTTGGGCAGACTCACCATGAAATGTCCACACCGTATAATCGGGCGTAAAACCACTCTTCTGCAGGTGTTTGCCCATTTCAGCCTCTGTCCTCTTTTCCCAATTGCCGCACCGTAAACAGGGGCACCAGGTTTTCCTCTGGCCATTTGCAAATGCGGCTCGCACAAACCCCTTGGTTTTTGTGAACCATTCAGTGCTCCATTTGTTCTGACCACTGTGACCGGTGTACATCCACGCACGATCACTCATCTTGACTTTCAGAGCTACTAGACACACAACAAATATATATATATATATATATATATATATATATATATATAATTCACCATGTGTATATTCATCAGTTGATCTACTTTGTCAATTTTATTACGTCCATGCAACCTACACTCTAATAGGTAATGATAGGTCCTAATGCCACCCGAGTATGTTTAGATTGGGTTCATTTTCCCATGCTATGCTCCGGATCCTACGCAAAATTTCGGCAGCACCTCCCCGCTGTTCTCCTGATACACGTCTCTGCAATAAACAGAGAGGATGTGTAACCGGAGAACAACAGGGGAGGCACTGACGAAATTTATGCGTCGGATCCGGAGCAAAGCATATGGGAAAACGAACCCAATCTAAACATACTCGGGCTGTCCATGGATAGCGTTGGACAATTCGAAAGAATCAAGGTTATAAATATGCAAATGCATGCATGTTTATAACTATGACGCTTTCGAACGGGAGACACATATTGGTTACGCATACAGATGATTCAAGACACATATATAGCTAGCTATCAAGTTTCATCGGAATAGATCAAATAATTAATGGGGGAGGAGGACATGTCATTTGTGCTCACCCACGAACGAAGGGGCAGAGCTCGTCAAATGCACGGCGAGGTCGTCGAACACCAAACCTCGCAGCGATGAAACAACTTCACATTTAAAACTACCCGATCAACACAATTATATATGATGTTTTTCATAACAAAATCGAAAAATATATGACCTAACTAATAATTCACAAATATATGACCCCGTCGGCTTCTCGAAGGCCAAAGAACACCTTTTTGGGAGGTGTCGGGGGTCGGGGTGTCGTGTCGGTGTCAGGGTGCCGGGTCGGGGTCGGGGTGCCGTGTCGGTGTCGGGGTCGGGTCAGGCTCGGGTCGGGGTGTCGGGGTCGGGGTCGGTGTCTCGGGGTCGGGGTGTCGGGTCGGGGTGCCGGGTCGGGGTCGGGGTGCCGTGTCGGTGTCGGGGTCGGGGTGTCGGGTCAGGCTCGGGGTCTCGGGGTCGGGGTCGGGGTCTCGGGGTCGGGGTGTCGGGTCGGGGTCGGGGTGCCGTGTCGGTGTTGGGGTCGGGGTGTCGGTCAGGCTCGGGGTCCGGGTCGGGGTCGGGGTCTCGGGGTCGGGGTGCCGGGTCGGGGTCGGGGTGCCGTGTCGGTGTCGGGGTCGGGGTGTCGGGTCAGGCTCGGGTCGGGGTCTTGGGGTCAGGGTGTCGGGTCGGGGTGCCGGGTCGGGGTCGGGGTGCCGTGTCGGTGTCGGGGTAAGGGTGGGTGTGGTGTCAGGGTGTCGGTGTCGGGGTGTCGTGTCGGGGTCGGGGTGTCGTGTCGTGTCGGGGTGTCGTGTCGTGTCGTGTCGGGGTGTCATGTCGGGGTGTCGTGTCGGGGTGTGGGTGTCGTGTCGGGGTGTCGCGTCGGGGTGGGGGTGTCGGTCGTCGAGGTCGGGGTGTCGGTGGTCGGGTGTCAGGTGTTGGGGTGTCGGTGGTCGGGGTCGGGGGTGTCGGTGGTCGGGGTCGGGGTGTCGGTGGTCTTCTTTTTCTCCTCCTCTCCTCTAGCTTTCTCCTCCTCCTCCTCCTCCTCCTCCTCCTCTCCTCTTTCTTCTTCTTCTTCTTCTTCTTCTTCTTCTTCTTCTTCTTCTTTCTTCTCCTCCTCCTCCTCTTCTTCTTCTTCTTCTTCTTCTTCTTCTTCTTCTCCTTTTTCCTCTTCTTAAACCTAGCACTAAGTAACCTAAAACAAAACTAAAACTAAACTAAAAGTAATCTAAACTAAAAAACAGAAAAAACAGAAAAAAATCTAAAACTAAAAAACTAAACTAAACTAAATCTAAAACTAAACTAAAAGTAATCTAAACTAAAAAACAGAAAAAAAAAGGAGAAGAGGGGTGGGGCTCACCTGCGGCAGGGGTGGGGCGCTCGCCGACGGAGGGGCGGCGGAGGGGCGCTCGCCGACGGAGTAGCGGCGGGGTGGCGCTCGCCGACGGAGGGGCGGCGGGGTGGCGCTCGCCGACGGAGGGGCGGCGGGGTGGCGCTCGCCGGGTGGGGGGGCGACGGGGCGGCGCCGGGCGGCGGGTGGGGGGGCGACGGGGCGGAGGGGGCTACGGGGCGGAGGGGTGGGGGCGGCGGGTGGCGGGGCGACGGCGGGCGGCGGGAGGCTGGGGCGGCGGCGGGCGGCGGCGGCGGCGGTGGGGTGGGATCCGGTGGCGGGCGCGTCGGGGAGGAGAGAGAGGGAGAGAACAGAGAGTAACGGGCGGGGGGGTACGGGCCGTTAGGTACTCTCCTCTTTGCAGTCCGCCAATCTTGCCGTCCGCCTTTTTGCCTCTTTGCCGTGTGCTGGCAGACGGCAAAGAGGTGGGGCGTTAAGTTTTTTCCAAACGGGCGGGGGTGGGGCCAACTCTCTCTTTGCCGTCTGCCAGCGGACGGCAAAGATTCTTTGCCGTCTGCTAGCAGACGGCAAAGAGCTAGCAGATGGCAAAGAGTTTCTTTGCCGTCTGCCATTTCTTTGCCATCTGCTTTTGGGTAGCTGATGGCAAAGAGCTTCTTTGCCGTCAGCTAGCAGACGGCAAAGAGCTGGCAGATGGCAAATTAGCTGATTCCAGTAGTGAATGTCGGTGTCAAAACCGGCGGATCTTGGGTAGGGGGTCCCGAACTGTGCGTCTAAGGCGGATGGTAACAGGAGGCGGGGGACACAATGTTTACCCAGGTTCGGGCCCTCTCGATGGAGGTAATAACCTACTTCCTGCTTGATTGATCTTGATGATATGAGTATTACAAGAGTTGATCTACCACGAGATCGTAGAGGCTAAACCCTAGAAGCTAGCCTATGGTATGATTGTTGTTGTCCTACGGACTAAACCCTTCGGTTTATATAGACACCGGAGGGGGCTAGGGTTACACAGAGTCGGTTACAAGGGAGAAGATCTACATATCCATATTGCCAAGCTTGCCTTCCACTCCAAGGAGAGTCCCATCTGGACACGGGACGAAGTCTTCAATCTTGTATCTTCATAGTCCAACAGTCCGGCCAAAGGATATAGTCCGGCTGTCCGAGGACCCCCTAATCCAGGACTGCCTCACCTGGGAGTGAAGGTGCGGCAGTAGGAGGAGGCGACGTCGTCACCAGGGCATGGGAGATTACGGGTTCTGGAGCAGCTGGGACCTCATCAACCGCGCTAGACGCCGGCATTTCCAGAGCCAGCGGGACCATGGGGGCTGATTCCACACAGCGATGTTCCTCTTGGCCTCGCGAGGACGACCGGGTTGGGGATGTACGGGTGCTGCTGCCTCCTTTCTCTGCGGAGGAAGGCACGACCGCCGTATCCTCCTTCCTCTTCTTCACTGAAGGCGTCGGCCTGATCGACCAAGGGCGAACGTCAGGAAATAACGAGCACAAGTGGGGACAAGGCGAAGCTTAAGGCACTTACCAATCCACTGCAACATATTTCCGCTTGGGGAGCTTGAAGCCTGACAGCGTCGGGACCTGGGGAGTGGGCATGCGGGCCCCGACGGCAGAAGGGCCGGAGCCGGCCTCATGAGGCGTCGAGACAAGGGCGGCATCTCGAGGAACCAACGACGACTTGCCCCTTGTCGGGATGAGGGGATGCTCCCTCTCCTCCTAGCCGGAGTCGGCCTCGGCGTCGTCGGGCAGGGCATGGAGGATCTCGGCCTTGCTCAGAGGAGAAGTCTCCCCCACCTCTTCAAGAGTCTTCTCTGAGTCCACCTCCTCCTCCTCCCCTCAACGGGACTCGTTAGAGGACACCTCCACCGGCTTCGGTGCTGCAGGAGCTCCTGCGAGTGCTGGCGGCACCAGGCCGCGCGCGTCAAAGGTCGGCCTGGAGGTGACAAGTTCCTCCTAGTCCTTGCGGAGGAACAAAGGAACGAAGGCACTAGGCGGGTACTCCTGGTTGTCCCCCACTATGAGGCGCAGGACAACATCCAATTCGTCGCCAGGAAGGGCCCCAGGCCTAAGACGGGTCTTGTTCCCCTCTTCTTGAACCTCCCACAAGGGGCGCGTGCGCGCTTGGAGAGGGGCAACTCGTAGCATCAAGAACTCCCTCTGGAGCATTGCCCCCGTCACCTTGACAACGCCTGCTCATCGGCAAGCTCCGCCTTGGACCACCCCTTGTCGAGGTGGGGCGCCTCCGTCGGTAACACCAGGCGTGGATGGGCGCACTTGGCGTCCATCATGACCCATTTGGATAGGATATTGTCGGCCCTCTTCCCGGTGCTCGAGATCGAGTTGGCCTTGCCAGACACGACGAAGTTGGCGCATCCGGAGAGTGGCCCATTGGTAACGCGAAGGAAGAAGAAGTGGCACAGAAGCGCCACAGATGGCAGCACGCCCAGGTACGCCTCGCAGTAGTAGGCGAAGATGGACAAGAGGAGGACAGAGTTGGGATGGAGGTGCAACGCCAGCAGCCGGTAGTGGTCGAGAACCTCATAAAAGAAGTTGGAGAAAGGAGGGACCAACCCGACGGCGACGCTGCTCGAGAAGAAGGGGAAGAAGGTGCTCCCCTCAGGCTCCGGCACATCGGAGGCGAGCCGGAGCTCCGTCTTCCCCCACTCGTTGCTCTCCCCCGCCGTCAGCAGGCGCACGGAGACGAGGCTCTTCTCTGTGATGGTGGGCGCTTCAAGAGCCGGCTCATACCAAGCCGGCGCTGAGGAAGTCCTGACCTTGCGCGGCGCCATGGGTCGCAGATGCGGAGTGTCGGGTGGTAGGTGCGACATATGCCAACGGGTGGCTTATCATTATGGGAGCCAGTAAGACATCGTCGGTGCCTGGATACGGGATAAGGCGAAGGCATGCACGCCGGCGAATCCTACCCAGGTTCGGGGCTCTCCGTGGAGATAACACCCCTAATCCTGCTCTCCGGGGTCTCCGCATGATCACTAGATCAACACAAGTAGCTACAAGAGGCTCCTTGAACTGTTTGGCTAGAGGAAGAAGAAGGGCAAGGCTAGCTCTCCTTTTCTCTCTACGTGGTGTCTAAAACTATATGAGATCAACCCTTTGCATGGGTGCCCTGGGGGTTTATATAAACCTACCACCCAGGGGTACAATGGTCATCCGGCTGGACGCGGGTCCTAGCCGTCAGTGTCTGTATTCGCCAGCTTCTCCGCTGACCGCTAGGACCCGCCGATAGGTGGGTCCCATCGGGTGCCGGACTTATGGCCGGCAGGCGGCCCCACCGCCTGGGGGTCTTGTCGGTGGCTGGTTACTGTAGCCTTGCCTCTGATGACGAGGGCTTTGTCGAGGTAAGCATGGCCACAGTGCCACCGCCTTGCGGGCTCTCACTGTAGCCTTACCTCGTCTTGTCTCCTTAATGATGCACATACTTCGAGGATGGGGAATAGCCGGCTGTTGGGAGCCGGCTACGCCCCAGGCCGACTGGGGGAGGCCTGGCCACCTTCGAGCATCTCTCTGGCTGAAGGGGCCCGCCGCCCGTGGGCCGTACTAGCGCCTGTCGTGGGTGGTGTCATGGTCAACATGGCAAGAGTGCCACGCAGGACAGGGGATGGCCGACCCGTACGGCGTACTGTGGCCACGCGTGCTCCAGGATTCGGGGGGTGGCAGGTTGTACTGTAGCCATGCCCCGTCTCATCACCGTTATGTGGGTGTAGCCCTTGAGGGTGTAGTCTTGGCCGGCTTCTGGGAGTCGGACTTCTTCATGGCCGGCTTCTGGGTGTCGGTCCTCTTGGGGCCGGCTTCCTGGAGTCGGCCATCTTGTAGTTCTCTTCGGGAAGGTTTTTGAGGCCAGGTCGCCTTCTGCTAGTCGGCCTAGGTGATAGCCGGCCAGGGGAAGGCGCCCCTGTGCTCTGGATGCTTGAAGGCTCGATTGGCCTGGTAATTTTTGAAGAGCCAGGGGGAGTCGGTTAGGCTACCCGTGGCCATTTACTCTGACAGTAGTCCCCGAAGCTGGTTGGGCTTCGAGGCTAAGAGGAGGTCGAGAAGCTCGGTCAGCTTCTTATCTTGAAGAGCCAGCAGCTAGGAGCCGCCTTCGGTTGGGTGCGCCGTCTTGGCGAAATTTTTTGAAGTCTGAAAGCGGGAGCCTACCGGTGCGCTCGCCGGGCTGCGGGCCGGCTGCTCACCGCTCGTGCGCCACATGGCACCTTCCGGCCGAGAAAAGCCTGGCAGCCCACGCGCGCGACGGGACGCCGCCATAGGCCGGGGCCCACCACTTCCACGCCTAGGCCCAGGCGCGGATTTTCTGTGGCCCAAAGCGGGCCGCTCGCCTTCCGACGGCAGTTTCTGCACGTCGTTAGGGCGCTATAACCGCGGGACGTGGGGGAGTGGGCGCAGTTAATCCCACGTTCCGCCCACGCCTCGCCTCCTCGGCTTCGCCGCATGAGGCTATAAGTAGGAGGAGGAGGGGGAGCGGCAGATGCTCGCACGCTCATCCTCGCTCCCCCATCTTCTTCCTCCTTCTCTCCATCGCAGCAGCCTCTTGCCGCCGCGCCGTCCCACCAATCTTCGCACTACGCCGCAACCTCGCCGCCGCGGGGCCGTGGTTTCTCCGCCGCCGCACCCTTTCTCGTCAACTTCTTGCCATCATGCAGCACGGCGGAGACTGGACGGCTCCAACGTCCACGCGGACCACATCGACTTCCTCCGCAAGACGCGGCGGTTGCCCGGCAAGGACCAGGTGCAGGTCCGTCTCGCGCCGGAGAAGGAGATCATGCCGGCGCCGGAGGAAGGCGAGCGGGTACTCTTCCGTTCGCATTTCTTGCACGGCCTCGGCCTGCCAACTAGCGCCTTCTTCCGCTCCTTCCTTGAATTCTACCAGCTCCAGCCGCACCACCTCACTCCAAACACGGTGGTGCTGTTGTCTGCCTTCGTCACTCTATGCGAGGGCTTCCTTGGCGTTCTTCCCACCCTCGAGCTCTGGGGGGAATTCTTCCAATCCAAGCTCGGCACTCGGATGCAGGGCGTGTCGGCTCAGAGCGGCGCCTTCATTGCGATGCGGAGGTCGGCAGCCGACAACCCCTTCCTTGTCATCACGCTGATCCAGTCGGTGAAGCTCTGGCAGAAGTCGTACTTCTACGTGAAGAACATCGCCCCGCAAGGTGACTACGTGAACTTGCCGGCTTACGTAGCCGGCCCGCTGGCTGGGAGGCGGCCCCAGTGGTCCTATCGGGCCAGGACGCTGACGTAGGCTGGGGCCACCGCTGTCGCCCGGCTTCGGGTAATGATCCAGTCGGAGGACCTGACTGGGTCCGACCTGCTGGCCGCCTTCGTGGTGCGCCGGGTGCTCCCACTTCAGGGCCGCCCTCATTTGATCTGTCAAATGAGCGGTCAATTCGATCCGAGTCGGATGTGCACCAAGGAGATGCCTCATGATGAGGTAGCTCACATGGTGAATTATCTCGCTAACTGCAAGCTCTCCGAGGAGTGGCAATTTGGCAAGGAGCCATACTCCCGCGCCAATCCTCCAGCTATGGTACGCTTTGTAAATATTCTCTTCTTTAGTTTTATCACCAAGTTTTTCTTGGCCGACTCTGACCAGTCGGCTCGTCTTGGCAGAACCCTCCTTCGACCGGTGGCCGGGTCAGCGGGGGTGGATCGCCAATTTCTCCCCGACCGGGTGGCACAAGACTTGGAGGACCCCGACTTGGGAGCGGCCGCCATGGACGACAACACCAAGGCGGGAGGCGGCGAAGCAGGCGGCTCCGGGCTTGGAACCAGCTTCGACGACTGGCCGGATGACGACGAGGTGGAAATCGTGCCGCGCCGCCAGCCGGCGTCTGATCAGGGCGCGGGCTCATCTGCCACACCGGCTGCCCGAGGCGGCGCGCAGAAGCGCCGGGCCGCGTCGGGCCTATTTGGCAGTCGGGCGAAGAAGCCTAAGGGCGGGGCAGCGGCGACCAGGCAGGAAGAGCCGGCCGCGAAGGCGGCCCGCTTCCGCAAGGTGGTGAAGCAGCCGCAAAAGGTTTCAGCGTAAGTGTCGATTCTCTCGCGTATTCCTTCTTCTTTTATTGTCGGTTTCTGAATCCTTGTCTTAACTCAAAAAACATGGCTCCGCTTTCTCTTGAGCGGGTCGCTGCCGCCTTCGTGGTTGGATCGCCAGGAGGATCCGGGACCACCCGCCACGTGGAACCCCGTGCCAAGCTTCAAGCGGCGACGGAGCAAAATGCGCGGGAGGCGCGGGAGGAGCGGGAGGCGGAAGAGCTGAGGGCGGCTGCCGCCAAGGCGGCGCAGGAGGAGGTGGAGAGTCGGCGAAGGCACAAGCCGACGCGGCGGCCAAGGCTCAGGCGGAGGCTGCAGCCGCAGCGGACGGGGACTTGCTTGTCACCCCCCTGCGCGTCGTGGCGCCCGAGATCCTTGAGCCCCCGCCGGAGGAAGCCGGTGGCGACCTGCCGGGGATGGAGAGGGAGGAGCACGATGACGTCGTCCAGGAGAGGGAGGCGGCACCGCCATCGCCGACTGGGGCGGCCCAAGTCGCCTGCGCAATCGGCTGGAGGCGAGCCGGCTGCAAGGACGGACCTGGTGGTCCGGTCTCCAGCGCGCGTGGAAGGCAACTTCGGTGCTGGACCCGCAGAAGGCCGTGGGCTCCAGCTCGTAGGCCCAGGACATGGAGACGGCCAGCGCCAGCTCGGGGTGGACGCCGGGTGGTGGGACGGTCGTGGTGAATGTGACGGCGCAAGAAGTCCGGAACCGGCTTCAGTCCCAGGCCGCCATGCTGAGGCAGTACAATGACGAGTGCCTCGCGACACGGGCAGCCATTCGGGTGAGTCTTCCCTTTTTTTTGCTTCTTGATCTTGGTTTCTTCCGTGGGGGCGCGTCAGCGCACCCACTGGGTGTAGTCCCCGAGTTCCGAGTCGGCTGCGGAGCAGGCGGCTTGGAACTTCTTGGTAGACTTTATTTCCTATCTTGTTCTTACTCGCTTCTTTGTCCGACTTGCAGGACTACCATAACCTCCATGCGGCTGCCTTCAACTCCCAGGCTCGGGAGCTGTCCCAGAAGACCGCTGATCTAACGGAGAGTCGGGGTAGGTGCTTCATTTCTTTTATCTTGCGTGGGGGCGCGTCAGCGCACCCACTGGGTGTAGTCCCCGAGATTCGGGCCGACTGCTGAGCAGTCGGGCCGGATCTTTCCCGACGACTTCTTTCTTATTGTTTTTTTCTTCTTTGCCATATCTGCAGTGGCCAACGCCAAACTGAGGGAGCAGCTGGGTGGGACCCAGGCCGCCCTTCGTGCTAAGGAAGCCGAGTTCGACGCCTTGGCTCAAGAGCGTGACCGCCTGGTCAAGAAGCTGGCCGACCAGGAGGAGAGTCACAAGGCGGCCCTGAAGGCGGTGCAGGACAGCGACGCCGCCCTCCAAGCCGAGTACGAGACCGAGGCGGCGAGCTGGGCTGAAGCGAGGCAGTCGTTTATGAATGGCTACGGCCAGATCAAAGACTTGGTTGACGGTAGGCCGCCTTCTTCTTCGTTCCTTGCTTGCCGCTTGCCATTTGGTTCATTGTCTAACTTTGTATTTCTCTCTTCCTTCTCTTTCTTTCTTTCTTATGCAGAGTACTTCCCTGGTTACTCTATTGCCGCCAACCAGGTCATCGAGGCCCACCACGAGGCGCAAAGGCAGGCTGGCGCTGAGATCGCGCTGAACGCTCGCCGGTCGCTTGAGGAACAGCTCCTGGCGATTCAAGCCCGCCTCCAGCCGGCTCACCGCATGCTCCGCCGGCTTCAGCGTGTTGGGGCGCAAGTGCTGGCCGCTCTCTGGCCCGGCGAGGTGATTCCCCGCACCCCCAGTCGGACTGTCGACTGGTTGGAGGTAGCGGCCGGCCGCTTCGAGGCCTAGAAGGCTTCTGCAGCTCGGTCAGGCGCCAGGCGGGCGCTGGAGTTCGTCAAAGCCTGGTATCCTCAGCTGAGCTTGGACCAGCTGGCCACCTGGCGGCAGGAGGCCGACACGGAGCTGGAGCCGGCGCGGCCGGCTATCATCCGGCTTGCCTCGGTGATCGTCGACTACACCGACACCAGCGCCTTTGCTCCTGAGGTGGATGATAACGGCGTTGCTCAGCCGGAGGAGTGGTTCGGGCTGAACCCAGCAGATGGCGAGCACTCGGCGGAGGAGATCGACTCCAGCGAGGACGGCGAGGAGGAGGAGGAGGATGGTGAATACGCCGTGCCAGATGGTGAAGCAGCCGGCCAGCCTCAGCTTGATCGTGCCTCCTGCAACGAGGCGCGTGCGAGTGCACCGCCTGCAGCCGGCGATGATCAAGCCGAGACTCGCCAGCCGGCCACTCCTCCAGCCGGCGCTGCCGTCTCCACCGACCAGCCCGGCTCGGCTGTTGCGCCCTTAGCCTAATCTGTCGCCTTTACTTTCCTGTTTTATTACTCTTTGAACGATATATTGTTAAATTTGTGCAGTTCCACCCACTGGGGGTGTATTCAAACTATGTTAAATGCCGGCCTTTCGAAGGCCTGTTGTGTAAATATAATCATGCATGTGTTTGGCTTCCCATTGTTCTTGCTTTTCATCCTTTGGTTGTTTCCTTTGCCGCCCTCCCTTGGTCGCCGCCTTCCCAGCCGGACAGCTGCTCCGCAGTCTGTGGTTGGAGAGTGCTTGGCCGGTTGGGAGGGCAAGTACTCTAGCTTTCTTGGATTGTAGCAAAGTGAATGGGTAGCCGGCTAGCCGGCTGTTCTGACAGCCGGTAGGCGTGCTGGGAGGCCGGCTTGTGTTATATAGGTTCATTAGTCCTTAGCCGTTTTTCGTGTGGGCATCCTTTCCTGCCTTTGGCTCTTGCTAGTCGGTCAGTCGATTCTTTGAGCTGCGACTTTCAACAAGAGAGGGCTCGGGTGCTGGCACACTACATGTCTGACTGCAGGTAGAACTTCAATATAACTCAAGGCGGCAAGTCCCCGGGCCGACTGGTCGAACCCGGTGCCGGACAGAAAATCAAATGTAACAATACATTCATACGTATGACACTCGTCATACATAGATAAAAGAGGGTAGTCCCCGAGTACACCTCGGGGGGGGGGGCCCATTGTCTTGTACTTAATACAAAAAGGTAGCGTGGTACATACTGCTTTCAACTGTAAAATCTTCTGAGGAAATTGGCGTTCCATGGTCGTTCCGACTCCTTGCCGGAATTATCTCTCTTGCGTGCCTTCGGCTTCTGTGCGTCGATCAGGTAGTAGGAGTCATTGCCTAGGGCCTTGCTGACGACGAAGGGGCCTTCCCAAGGGGCCTTCCCAAGGGGCCGAGAGCTTGTGCTGGCCGGCTTTTCGCTGGATCAGCCGGAGCACAAGATCGCCTTCTTGGAAGGACCTTGGCTTGACCTTCCGGTTGTGGTAACGGTGCAAACCCTGCTGGTATATGGCGGACCGGCTGAGTGCTAACAGCCGGCCCTCTTCCAGCAGGTCGACGCCGTCTTCTCGCGCTTCCTGGGCCTCCGCCTCCGTGTACATGGTGACTCGAGGCTAGTCGAACTCGATGTCAGTTGGGATGACTGCCTCGGCACCATATACAAGGAAGAAAGGGGTGAAGCCGGTTGACTTGTTCGGGGTAGTACGCAGACTCCAGAGGACAGCCGGCAGCTCATCGAGCTAGCAGCCGGCCGAAGGCTCTAGTGGTACGACCAGTCGGGGCTTGATGCCGGAGAGGATGAGGCCATTCGCTCGCTCGACTTGGCCGTTTGACTACGGGTGGGCAACGGACGCTAAGTCCAGTCGGATGCCCTGTGTCGCGCAGAAACGTGCCAGTGCTCCCTTGGCAAAATTCATGCCGTTGTCGGTGATGATGCTATGTGGTATGCCATACCGAGTGGTGATATCTGCGATGAATGTCACGGCAGTCGGCCCATTCAGCTTCTTGATTGGCTTCGCTTCAATCCACTTGGTGAATTTGTCTACGGCGACAAGTAAATGTGTCATGCCGCCGCGCGCCGTCTTGAATCGGCCCACCATGTCCAGCCCCCAGACGGCAAAGGGCCAGGTAAGGGGGATGGTCTTGAGTGCAGAAGCCAGCAGGTGTTGCTTGGAGCTGAAGACTTGGCACCCTTTGCAGCATTTGACTAATTCCTTGGCGTCCTCCAAAGCAGTCGGCCAAAAGAAACCATGGCGGAAAGCTTTGGCGACAAGTGACCTTGAGGTTGCGTGGTGGCCGCATTCTCCTTGGTGGATGTCCTTGAGGATTGCTATGCCCTTCTCTGGCTCGACGCAGCGCTGGAAGACTCCAGTGACGCTACGCTTAACAAGTTCTCTGTTGATTATTGTGTATGCTCCGGCTCGGCGTTGAACTTGTCTTGCTGAGATCTCATCAGTCGGCAGCTCTCTGTTTACTAGGAAGTTGAGGATGGGTTGGGCCCATGATGGTGCTGCGACTTCTTCTATTGCCAATACGGCTACTGCGACTAGGGTGGGTGGGTTGGGTGCTGAAGAGTTGGAGTCGGCCACCGCCTGTTGTGTCATTGCAGTCCCCGGGCCGACTGCTGCAGTCCCCGGGCCGGGTTCTGAAGTCCCCGAGCCGGGTGCGACTACGGCAGTCCCCGGGCCGCCTGTCGAAGTCCCCGAGCCGCCTGCTGGGTTCCCCAAGCCGTATCCGACTGCATCAGGGGCAGGCGGTACGAAGATGGAGTCTAATTCTAGAGACGGCTTGACAGACGGTTTGAGGAGGCGTTGAAGAGAGACGCCGGCTGGTATAGCTTGTCGGGAGGAGCCGATCCGTGCCCGGGCATCTGCTTGCTCGTTGTCGGCCCGTGGTACATGGAGGAACTCACACCCTTCAAAGTATCCGCTAATTTGCTGGACGAGGAATCGGTGGCTCGCCATGTTTGCGTCCTTGGCGTCCCAGTCGCCGGATGATTGTTGGACTACCAGATCCGAATCGCCATAGCACAGGATCCAGCGTAAGCCAAGCTCTTTACCTAGCAGGAGCCCGTGTATGAGTGCCTCATACTCGGCCACATTGTTGGAGGCGGCAAAACGAATTTTCAATGTGTATCTGAGTTTGTCGCCCTTGGGAGAGGTGAGGACGATGCCGGCTCCCAAGCCGGTGCGCATCTTGGATCCATCAAAGTGCATCCGCCAATGAGTGGAGTTGGGAGCCGGCGGTAGGTACTGGGTCTCGGCCCAGTCGACAAGGAAGTCAGCCAATGCTTGGGACTTGATGGCGGTGCGGGGCTGGTAGAAGATCGTGTAGGGAGCTAGCGCAATGGCCCACTTAGCCACCCTGCCGGATGCATCCCGGCTGCCTATGATCTCGGCAAGCGGGGCAGTGCATACAACCGTGATGGGATGCTCTTGAAAGTAGGGCTTCAGCTTCTGGGCAGCGAAGTATACTCCATAGCACATCTTCTGGTAGTGCGGGTAGTTTTGCTTCAAGGTGGACAGTACTTCGCTCATATAATATACCGGCCTCTGGACTAACTGAGCTCGGCCTTCTTCTGGGCGTTGGACCACAATCACTGTGCTGACCACTCGGCTAGACGCGGCAATGTAAAGGAGCATGGGCTCTTTCTCAGTCGGCGCTGCCAGGACAGGCGGCGTGGTCAGCATCTTCTTCAACTCGTGGAAAGCTTGGTCGGCCTGGTCGTTCCACTCAAAGTGGGTGGACTTCTTCATGAGTCGGTACAGGGGGAGAGCCTTCTCTCCTAGCCGGCTGATGAAACGGTTTAGGGAGGCCAGGCACCCGGTAAACTTCTGGACGTCTCGCAGCTTGGTACGAATCTCCATTCTCTCAATGGCCTTGATCTTCACTGGGTTGCACTCAATGCCGCGTTCGGAGACCAAGAAGCCTAGAAGCTAGCCGGCTGGTACTCCGAACACGCATTTCTCAGGGTTGAGCTTGATCTGGAACCGGCACAAGTTGGCAAATGTTTCTCTGAGGTCTTCCAGCAGGGTGCCGCGCTTCTCCGTCTTCACCACGATATCGTCTACATAGACGTGGGCATTTCTGCCGACTTGCTTGAGGAGGCATTTCTGCATGCAACGCTGAAAAGTGGCACCGGCATTTCTCAAGCCGAATGTCATAGTCAGGTAGCAGAAAGCTCCGAATGGTGTGATGAAGGCGGTCTTCAGGCGGTCGGCTGGATCCAACTTGATCTGGTGGTAGCCTGAGTAGGCATCCAAGTAACTCAATAGCTCGCATCCGGCTGTGGAGTCTATCACTTGATCAATTCGGGGTAAGGCAAACGGATCTTTGGGGCAGGCTTTGTTGAGGCTAGTGTAATCTATACATAAGCGCCATTTGTTGGTCTTCTTCAACACTAGGACCGGGTTGGCAAGCCATTCTAGGAAAACACCTCCATAATGAAGCCAGCTGCCAGGAGCCGGGCTATCTCTTCACCCACTATCCTTCTCTTCTCCTCCAACAGTCGGCGGAGAGGTTGCTTGACTGGCTTTGTGTCTGCTCGAACATGTAGCTTGTGCTCGGCGAAATCCTTCGGAACACCTGGCATGTCCTTTGGGGACCATGCAAAGATGTCCCGATTATCACGGAGGAAGTCGACGAGCTCGCCTTCCTATTTACTGTCCAGGTTTGCCCCAATGACAGCAAACCTCACCGGGTTCTCTGGGTCCAACGGTATCTTCTTGGTTTCCTTGGCTGGTTGGAAGGAGCCTTGAGCGTCATACTCCTTGGGATCGGGGGACAGGGCCGGCTGCTTGCCGGCCATGGCCACGACTCGGTCCAGCATCTTCTTCTCTTCAGCAATCACGAGGGACTCGGCTAGCCGGCTGCTGGCTGCAGCACACTCGGAAGATTTCTTGTAGTCTCCGGCTATGGTGATGATCCCCTTCGAACTCGGCATCTTCATCTTGAGGTAGGCGTAGTGGGGCACAGCCTAGAACTTGGCCAGGGCAGGTCGGCCAAGCAATGCGTGGTAAGGGCTCTCTATATCCACCACTTCAAACCAGGTCGCCTCTCGGCGGAAGTGATCCTTGTCTCCGAAGAGAACATCCATCTTGATCTTGCCGATTGGGGAACAGGACAGGCCGGGTACGATACCATGGAACACAGTCCGGCTTGGCATGAGTTGCTTCGTCTTGAGGTTCATCTTCTCCATGGTGTCACATTACAATATGTTGATACTGCTCCCGCCGTCAATCAGCACACGGGAGAAACGGGCAGCTCGCCATTCTGTCACGAGGGTGGTGTCCAACACCAATGCATAGGAGCCAGGAGACGGCATCACCTCTGGGTGATCAGCCTGGCTCCAACGGATGGGCTTCTCAGACCAATGCATGAACTCTGGGTTGTTGGCGGCGACTGCGTTGACTTCTTGGTGCTGTCGGCGCCGACTGCGCTTATCTTCGATTTGGCTCGTGAAGATGACATAGGCGGCGTGCTCATTTGGGAACTCCTCTTGAATGGCTCCGACTGCGGGGCGAACAGCCGGCTACTGAGGGGCCGGAGGCGGCGGGCCAGCAGGTGGAGGCGGCACCAGCCCCTCGCCTTTGGAGACCCGTGTGAGCCACTGGCACTTCCGTGTCGTGTGGTTGGACGGCTTCGCGCCGCTGTGAAACTTGCAGGGAGCATCAAGGGTTTGCTCGTAGGAGAAAGCTGGCTGCCAAGCCGGCTTGCCGCCCTTCTGCTTCTTGGGAGCGGGCCGCTCTTCTGCTTGTTCGTCTTCGACTGTGGCTACTTGCCGACTGGTGGAAGGCGGCATGGGGGCCTTGCGCTTGTTGTCGTTCTGGTAAGGGCGTCGGTTGGAGTCGCCAGCCGGCGTCTTGGGAGCCGGAGCGAGTACCTTCCCAGAGGCATCCACTCGAAGCTCGGTCTTCATCGAGGATTCGGCAGTGGCGTACTTGTCTGCTATGATCAGCAGCTCGTCGAGGGTAGTCGGCTTGTCGTAGAGGACTTGGTGCTTGAGGAGGGTGCCCTCTCGGCACCCGGCGGTGAAGTACTCTATGGCTTGAACCTCGTGCACCCCCTCGCAGGAGTTCCGAAGCTCGGCCCAACGCGTGAGGTAGTCGCGAGTCGATTCGCTGGGCCCTTGGACGCACAAGGAGAGCTGGCGGGCTTGGGAGGCTTCTTGTACGTGCTGGTGAAGTTGCGGACGAAGACTTCCCTGAAGTCTAGCCAGCTGTTGATGCTGTAGGGCTTGAGGCTGTTCGGCCAAGTGCGTGTCGTGCCTTGAAGCATGAGCAGGACGTACTTCACGGCAACGCGCCTGTTGCCGTTTGCTATGCGGACTGCGGTGGAGTAGTCGATCAACCAGTCTTCCGGCTTCACGGAGCCGTTGTACTTTGGCGTGTCTCTTGGGAGCGAGAACCCTTTGGGGAAGGGCTCGTTGCGGATGCGGGGGCCAAAGCAAGGCGGGCCGACATCATCTTCTTCTTCTAGCGCCAGGGATCACGCTAGTCGGTCGATCCGGTGGCGGGCATCATTCTTGCCGACTCCCTCGCGGCGGCCTAGTCGGCCGCCGAGAGTCAGAGGCGTGACAGGCGGCGGGGTGGGATATCTCTCCCCACGAGGCGGGGGAGGAGGCGGATCGCCTCGTCGTTCCACAGCTCGGGGGCGGCCTTCTGCGTCGCGCTCGACGGTGAGCCGAGTCCGGCTGCGGCTAGCAGCCGGCTCCTTGTCTTTTCTTGCACGGGAGCCGTCTGCAGTCGGTGTCCGGGATGTCGCGCCGTGCTCTCGGCGTGGGTGAGGACTTTCAGCGCGGGCGCTGGCTTCATGCAGCCCTGCGGCCGCGTCGATCAGCTACTGGATGCGCTTAGTCATGTAGGGGAGCTCGTCAGCCCCCAGCCCGTTCAGCTCGTCTGCGGCCGCCTGGGCGGCACGCAGGTTCTCGAGCGGCGTGGCGTAGACTGGGCGATCTACTCCTAGCATGCTGGCGATGGCTGCGCCGCGCTTCTTGACGAAGCCGGCTCGGCTCGGCCCGCCAGGAGGCGGCGTACCAAAGGCGGCGCAGTCGACTTCGTGCTGGTGAGCCTCAGTGAGGCATCTCATGGATGCTATCTTCTGGCCTTCCACGACGATGGCGAGGCGGCGTGCCTCCAGTGTCTCGGCGTCGGCGTCGGCCGGGATGGGGACGGACAAGTCGTGCAGCGCCGCTTGTAGGGCGTCGTGGGCGTTCTCGCCGGAGACGGCGCCGTGGCTAATGACCAATACCTCAGTGACAGCGTTGCTGCCACTGTCGGTTTGAGGGAGAGGGTCATCGATGATCACCACGTTGGTGGGGAAGGCGTCCAGCGATGCCGCGTCGGAGTCGACCAGCATCGGGTCGGTGGAGCCGACCGACTCCAAGTCCACAGCAAGCTCGCTGGAGACGTGGAGCTAGTCGAGGAGGCTGACGAGGCGGCTCTCGGAGCAGTCTGTGCCCGCGTCGGACGCAGGCTCGTCGGAGATGCAAGCCTTGCCAAGAAGATCGGCGAGGCAGCTCGCCGCGCAGGCGTCGTTGACGCCATGCAGCGCGTCGGGGCAGGCGCCATCGGGCGCGGCGGGCTGGCTATGCTCGCGGGGGAGGAAAAGGGTTCCCGTCCAGAACTGGTCTCCGGACGACGGTGCACCTGGCCCCACGGTGGGCGCCAAATGTCGGGTGGTAGGTGCGACATATGCCAACGGGTGCGTTATCATTGTGGGAGCCAGTAAGACATCGCCGGTGCCTGGAAACGGGATAAGGCGAAGGCACGCATGCCGGCGAATCTTACCCTGGTTCGGGGCTCTCCGTGGAGATAACACCCCTAATCCTGCTCTGCGGGGTCTCCGCATGATCACTAGATCAACACAAGTAGCTACAAGAGGCTCCTTGTGCTGTTTGGCTAGAAGAAGAAGAAGGGCAAGGCTAGCTCTCCTTTT
Source organism: Triticum aestivum (assembly GCF_018294505.1). Lineage (NCBI taxonomy): Eukaryota > Viridiplantae > Streptophyta > Magnoliopsida > Poales > Poaceae > Triticum > Triticum aestivum. The sequence continues at coordinate 107,030,176 of NC_057796.1, forward strand.
CTCTCTACGTGGTGTCTAAAACTATATGAGATCAACCCTTTGCATGGGTGCCCAGGGGGTTTATATAAACCTACCCCCCAGGGGTACAATGGTAACCCGGCTGGACGCGGGTCCTAGCCATCAGTGTCTGTATTCGCCGGCTTCTCCGCTGACCGCTGGGGCCCGCCGACTGGTCGGTCCCGCCGGCTGCCGGCCTCATAGCCGACAGGCCGGCGCCACCGCCTGGGGGTCTTGTCGGTGGCTGGTTACTGTAGCCTTGCCTCTGATGATGAGGGATTTGTCGAGGTAAGCATGGCCACAGTGCCGCCGCCTTGCGGGCTCTCACTGTAGCCTTAATGATGCACATACTTCGAGCATGGGGAATAGCCGGCTGTTGGGAGCCGGCTACGCCCCAGGCCGACTGGGGGAGGCCTGGCCGCCTTCAAGCATCTCTCTGGCTGAGGGGCCCGCCGCCCGTGGGCCGTACTAGCGCTTGCCGTGGGTGGTGTCATGGTCAACATGGCAACAATGCTGCGCCGGACGTGGGATGGCCTACCCGTACGGCGTACTGTGGCCACGCGTGCTCCGGGATTCGGGGGGTGGCAGGTTGTACGGTAGCCACGCCCCATCTCATCACCGTTATGTGGGTGTAGCCCTTGAGCGTGCAGTCTTGGCCGGCTTCTGGGAGTCGGACTTCTTCATGGCCGGCTTCTAGGAGTCGGTCCTCTTGGGGCCGGCTTCCTGGAGTCGGCCATCTTGTAGTTCTCTTCGGGAAGGTTTTTGAGGCCAGGTCGCCTTCTGCTAGTCGGCCTAGGTGATAGTCGGCCAGGGGAAGGCGGCCTTGTGCTCTGGATGCTTGAAGGCTCGATTGGCCTGGTAATTTTTGAAGAGCCATGGGGAGTCAGTTAGGCTACCCGTGGCCATTTACTCCGACACGGAGCGAGGTTGGAGCAGATCTGAGGTAGCGGTGGCGAGGATCGAGAAAGGGGATCTGGAGCAAGGCGAGGAAGAAACAATGAAGGCAAGCGATGTCTGCGCCAGCCTCTTGTCAAGTCGTGCAGTTGCCAAGGTAGCGTGGGGAAGCGGAGACGCCCACGTCCAATCAACCGCCACGCGTCAACCGAGGCCGCATGCTTTTGGGGCCCGCGGCGCTCCGTACTTGACCCTTGGCTTCGCCGCGAACCCAAGCCCGAGCGCACCTTGGTCTCGGGGGCTACTGTCGGCGTTCTGGGAACGGGGGTCCCCAGACTTGCCTGCCTGCGGCCCACGGCGTGGCTAAGTCAGCGGGCCGTACGGCCCATCTTCATCAACAAGGCACCCAAGACCCTCGCGAGGGGCCAAGCCTCGCGAGGCGGACGACGCAAGACCTCCTCGGGAGTGGCCTAGCCAGGCAGGCTCACGAGGAGCGGATATATCAAGGCGGGGTAAACCTCACGAGGCTCTCGTGACGTGAGCCACGACGATCGGCACCAGGCAGGCGCCAGCGCGCGCAGCGTCCTTGTTTCCTCTTTGGTGCTAAGGAGGCGAGCACAGGCGAGGAGTATCGAGGCATCAGGCAAAGGTTGCCATATCGGTGCAACGAGACCAAGACCAGAAGGACGGCAGGACAGAGGTCATCGTGGAGCCCAAAACGGCGTCACCACCAGAGCCTTTCGCAGGCGAAGACCACATTTGTCAGGATAGCTTGTACTAGTTGTCCCCCTTTAAATTCGCCCGCCGTTGTTGGCTCCCTTCCTGCTCAATATTTGGGGAGAGGACCAGGGCCTATATAAGTAGAACTAGCCACCACAGTAGGGGCATCTCAGCTTGATCTGATCTGTTCGAGAGCCTACCCTAGCCACAAGAACACCTCAACCTCAGGAGGCTGTTCTTCCACTTGTACTGTTCATCATCAGCCCAAGAGGCAATGCACCACCACCACACTGGAGTAGGGTATTACACCACAACGGTGGCCCGAACCAGTATAAACCTCGTGTCTTTCTGTGTTGCGAGTTCGTCGAGTTCGTCCGCGAGATCTTAGTGAGCTAGGGCGTGGATCGGTAGGACGGAAAGACTTCGCGCACACCCCTGAGTTTGAACCTTAAGGGTTTCGCCGGAACCCCACATCCGACAACCTGATACCGTAGCTGTTGGGATGTTGGAGTAGCCGAAGGTGCGTGCTGAAGAAGTTGACCCTCACGAGCCGCCAGGGTCCTGCGCCTCAGGAGGCTTCATAGGCCCGGGTGGCTCCTGAAGCACTGTCGCGATCTCCGCCAGGACAGCATGATGCCTGGCCTCCTGAGCCACCAGAATGCTTCGCAAGTGGCGCTGGAAGGTGACTGCCGCGTTCGGCAAGCCGAATGGCATGCGAACATAACTGTGAGGTGGGCCCTCGCACCATCCAACGCAAGAAGGCCAGAAACGTCCCTGTGATGCGGCCCTGTTGAGCCCTGGAATGTCAATGCAGACGCGCAGCCCGCTGTCCTCGCCAGGATGGGGAGCTACACCAGGTGGTGGGAGACGATCGCCATGTATGGTCCTTTCCTCTTGAAGCTCCTAGATTGCCTGGGTGATGAACTCCTGAGCACTAGGCGCTCCACGCCTTGTGCCCTCTTGAGGGAAACATGCAGCGAAGCACGCCTCCACATGTTGCCCGAGCGCCTCCCTCATGACGCTAGCTGGGTCTGAGGCCCTCTAGAAGAGAACCCTTGAGCCCAACCTGAGGAGGGCGCCGGGCGCGCCTTCCTATGCGAGTGAGGGAGGCGCCCCTGCCGTGGGCGCAGACCCTGAGGTGGTGTCGCTGGAAACGCCGCTCTCCTGAGGCCCTGGATGGAGTATCTGCTTCTTCTTGGGGATGGCCTCAGGAGGGTACAGGGTGCCTTCGTTGTTGGGGTCTTTCGCTACTGCAGCTTGGTAGGTGCGCTCGAGGGAGCACACCGCATCTCTTCCTTCACAGGGGACCGTGATGATACCACTGCTTCCTGGCATCTTGAGGACATTGTAGCCGTGGTGGGTCACTGCCATGAACTTGGCCAAGGCTGGATACCCAAGGATGGCATTGTATGGTAGGCGGATGTGGGCGACGTCGAAGTCGATGAGCTAGGTGCGGTAGTTGTTGCGCTGGCCGAATGTGACAGGGAGGCGGACCTGCCCTATCGGGGTGGTGGAGTCGTCGGTCACTCCAAAGAAGGGCTTGGTAGGCTGTAGCTGATCGTATGGCACTTGGAGGCTGTCGAACGTCTCGACGGATAGGACATTGAGCCCTGCGCCGCTGTCAATGACGGTCTTGGTGACTTGAACGTTGCTGATGACTAGTGAGCAGAGCATCGGAAGGGTGCCGTCGGATGCCGCGCGCTTCAGCTGATCTGACGAGCTGAAGGTGATGGCGCACTTGGACCGCCTGAGCGGGCGCGTGGCTTCAAGTCTGGGAAGGGCCACGTTCACCTCGCGGGCGAACTGCTTGAAGATACGCTGAGAGGCTGGGGCTTGAGCGCCGCCCACGATGCAGGCGACGGCGCGTGGCTCCTGGAAGCCCCTAGCCCCCTCGTCCTCATGATGATCGTCGTTCCTCCTTGGCAGCGGTGGCAGTGGAGAGAGGCCAGCATTGCCCTGGGGGCAGTCCTCATGCGGCTGGTCTCTCCAGGCGCCCTCGCGAGGCTGGTCTTGCCAGCGGTCCTCCCGAGGCTAGTCGCGCCACTCATGGCGAGGGCCGCAGTCGTCCCAGTGTCCCCCACTTCGTCCTCCTCCTCGGCCGTAGCCCCGGTCATTGCGCTCGGGGCGTCGACTGAAGCGCCCATCTCGGATAGCCCTGAGCTCCTGCAGTCGCTGGTGTTGTGGCTGTGAACATTGTGGAAGGCGCAGAAAGGGCGGTTGGCCTTGGATGATTCGGGATGGTCGTGGCCGCGCTTTGTCTCTGGCTCCGCCGCGAGCACGGCAGCCCCCTTGCGCTTCACGTCCTTGATCTTGGCCTTCTTGTCTTCTTGATCAGGAGCTGGGAGCTCGAGGAGGGAAAGGCGCCCCTCCTCAGCCCTTATGCACTTGGTTGCCATGTTGAACATCTCCAGGGCCATGCATAGTTCCTTGTGGATGGCGAGCTCCTCCTTCATCTTGATGTCGCGGACGCCATCGGAGAACGCGGAGATGATGGCCTCGTCCGTCACCTTGGGGATCTTGAGGCGGACGCTGTTGAAGCGCTCGATGTACTTCTCCAGGGTTTCCCCTGGCTCCTGATTGATGCACCGTAGGTCACCTGTGGCTGGCGGGCGGTCACGAGTGCCCTGGAAGTTGGCAACCAAATGCTCGCGCATCTCGCCCTAGGAGGAGATCAATCCCGCGGGCAGGTTCAGGAGCCATGAGCGCGCGCCATCCTTGAGGGCCATGGGAAACCAGTTCACCATGACCTTTTCGTCACCGTTGGCCGCCTCGATGCTCAGCTCGTAAAGCTGCAGGAACTCAGCAGGGTCGGGGGTGCTATCATAGCGCGGAGGCAGGTCTGGCTTGAACTTGCCGGGCCAGACGACGTTGCGCAGCTCGGGAGTGAAGGCGTGGCAGCCTGCTGTGGTCACCGGAGCCCGTCGTGGAGGCAGGGCCTGACCTTGATACCCACGCGCCGCTGCCGCAGGTGGCGCACGGTCTTGACGCAGCGGTGTTGGGAGCGCAGGAGTGTTTTATTGCGGCCTCGGGACTTCTTGGCACCTTCCTTCTTCGTGCCCGGGGCCCGGTGTGGCGGGTCACGCCGTGGGACCGCGCATCTTGGTGCGAGGGCGTCGTCTTGCTGCGGAGGTGGCGGAGGCGCTCCGTGGGCTATGTCACTAGCAGCTGGTGGTAGGCAAGGTAGAGAGAGGGACGGTGCAGCCCCAGTGTCGCTGACGAGGTCGGCGATGCGGTCCAGCCAGTCGTCATAGAGGTCGTCGACCGGGCGGTAACGCAGGAGCTCACACGCCATGAGCAGCACGGCCCGCGTGTCCATGGGCACGCGACGAGCGTGGGACGACGAGCTGGCCGGGGTCAGCGACGGGGTGGCGGTGCATGTGTCCTGCCGCACAGAGGGGTGCAGCGATGAAGCCTACTGCTCGTGCCCGGCCGAGCCAGTGGTGGCATTGGCAGCAGGCGAGGGCGAACGGTGGGGAGGTCCACCAACGAGCGCCGTCTGAGCGACGCGGGTGGTGCGGCGCTCAGCACGGGCTCAGCGAGCATCAGTCATGGATGCGGCGGAGCCGTGGAGCGTCGATCAACGGAGGAAAGGCTTCAGCGCACCCCTACCTGGCGCGCCAAATGTCGGATTACGGGTTCCGGCAAACCCTTGAGGTTCGAACACTGGGGTGCGCACGAAGATCTCTCTCTCTCCCTCTAGCTCGCTCTTGCAACGATCTCAAGGCCTAGCTCGACGAACCCAAAGAACAAGTGACACTAGGGTTTATATTGGTTCGGGCTACCGTGGTGGTGTAATACCCTACTCACTACAAAAAAAGACACTTGCGTGATGATACGTGTTTGTCACAGTAGCTCACATTTTCTGTCATGCATGTACATCCATGACGATAAATCGCGCGTCATAGAAGTGTTTTCGTCAAGGGTGACCGACACGTGGCATCCACCGTAACAGGTCGCCGTTAAGCTATCGGGGCCGGTTTTGGATCCGATAACCCGTTAACAATCCGGACCAATGGGGATATTCCACGTGTAAAATTCTCATTGGCCAGAGGAAACACGTGTTGGCTCACCGTTGGGACAGATGTCATCCACTCATTGGACAGGAGGCGCCTACGATACGTCGACACGTGGCACGGCCCAACAGAGGCCCATTCCGGTCAAAAGACCGGCCCATTTGACTTGGTCAAAAGGTAACGGGCCGACCCAGGGAAAGCCTATTAATGGCCTGTTCGTATATCGCCCATTTACGACCCACTAACTCCCGGCCCGTTAAGCCTATCGGAATTAAGCCTAGTAGCTCCATCTGGGCCGTCCAATATGATTCCAGCCCGTTGTTACTTCCGGCCCATGTATGGCCCATGATGTCTTCCGGCCCATATGAGGCCCTTCGTAACTCTGGGCCCAATAAAGGCCCGAGATGAATCTGGCCCATAATGAACAGTGTATCACTTTATTCCCATTAACGGCCCATTTATTCCGTCGGTCGTTTCCAGCCCGTGTTAACTTTCGGCCTTCTAAGGGCCCATTTATTCTTGGGCTCATTTCTAGAATTCGGTTAGTTATGGTCCGTTATTGGCCTATTCCGTTTGTGGGCCAGATTCAGCCCCTGTTTACATTGGACCCGTTTGTGGCCCGTTAACCCGTTGGGCTGTTTTCATAGCGTTATCAAATACGGCCTATTAACGGCTCATTATGGCGAAATGATTATACACCCCATAGAAGGCCCATGGATCCTATGGCCCGTAGAAGACCAATGGACCCTACGGCTCGTAGAAGGCCCATGGATCATAAGGCCCGTTAGAAAGTCCATGGATCCTGCGGCCCATAGAAGGCCCATGGATCCTACGGCCCGCAGGAGGCCCATGGTTACAACAGTCCGTGTGTTGCCATGATTATTGTGGCCTAGTTACCAAAAATAGGTTATTGTGGCCACTAGAAAAACGCAGAAAAAGAACTGCAGTGACTACAAGCAAACAAGTAAACAAGACAATAAGGAAATAAATAAGCAAGCAACTAACGCTAGCCTATTATAGCTATTACACATATTACATCCACTGGGCATTAAAGTTCGCCACCAGTGCAAATATAGGGAAAAAGTAGCATATTACATACACTGGCCATCAAAATTGGCCACCAGTGCAAATAAACACGGCAGGTAAACAAGAGCATAACTGAACAACTTCAAAATATATTAAGAAACGTTATCCTGGGTATCCACCATGCTGGCAATAAGTTTAGCAAGCTTATTAGCTTTGTCCTGTTTGGCGCTAAAATCCTCCAACACTTGTTGTTGCACCAGAAAGTATGCATCTGAATGCTCCAGGGACTTCCGTAGTCCTTCCGCTTCTTATCGCAGCACAGCTGATCGATGTCTTCCATCTTGTAGTTGAGACTCAAGAAACCAAACTGATTCAGACAGTGAGTTTGAATAGCTTGTGCAAACGGTAGTGGCCAGTAACTCAAACACTAAACCAAGACAGGACTTTGGGGTTGTCTCAGTGTCTTCAAGATAGTCTTCCTTAGCTGTTTTATCAGCTTTGTTGGAGACCAACATGGATATTTCACTATCCTAAACCTTATATGCATTACTTCCTTTACCATTGCTTAATAAGGCACTCTTCCCCAATATTCTGTCAGCATTCTAAAAGAAGAAACAAGCAGACACATAATAGGGTTAGCATGTACTAGTATATGAAACTCATTTTGGTGAACCACTTCATTAGTAAGGTGGACAGGATTAAACTACTAAGTCTTCTATTGCCAAGTACTAGTACATAATAAAAGCATCAAACAACCATATATCTATGTCCTATGGTCACTGCATTGTCTTACGAAATCAAAATAGAGACACGGTTCAAATCATATCAGTTCAAGACAAAGCAGCAGTGAAAGAATACAATGCGTGGGAAACTACACGGCACAACAAGATTTCATATGGGTACGGCGGGTCTACATGTACAACAACACTATTGGCTCTGTTGTGCTGCTAGTAATGTGCATGATATGAGAAGTCAACTGTATACACAATTGAAATTGAAATCAACAGAGCTATTGATAAGAGCAAACCTGTTAAAGACACACGCGTGAACAACCTGCTATGCCATTGGAGTTTCGATTGGATCCTTCAATTTAAAAATAAGTTTGTATGAGTAAATACAGTGATACAAGAGCAAAGCAGTATGCTGATACGTCTGTTTTGCATCATGCTTTTATATCGATATTTATTGCATTATGGGTTGTTATTACACGTTATTTCACAATACTCAAGCCTTTTCTCTCTTATTTTACAAGTTCTACATGAAGAGGGAGAATGCCGGCAGCTGGAATTTTGGGCTGGCGAAGGAGCAAATATTAGAGACCTATTTTGCACAGCTCCAAAAGCCCTGAAACTTCACGGAGGCAGTTTTTGGAATTAATAAAAAATACTGGCGAAAGAATCCACAAGAGGGGGCCCACACCCTGGCCACGAGGGTGGGGGATGCGCCCCCTGCTATATGAAGTCTTTTACCCTGGAAAAAATCATAAGCAAGCTTTCAGGATGAAACACCGCCGCCACGAGGCGGAACCTTGGCGGAACCAATCTAGGGCTCCGGCGGAGCTGTTCTGCCGGGGAAACATCCCTCCGGGACGGGGAAATCATCACCATCGTCATCACCAACAATCCTCTCACCGGGAGGGGGTCAATCTCCATCAACATCTTCACCAGCACCATCTCCTCTAGAACCCTAGTTCATCTCTTGTATCCAATCTTTGTCTCAAAACCTCAGATTGGTACATGTGGGTTGCTAGTAGTGTTGATTACTCCTTGTAGTTGATGCTAGTTGGTTTATTTGGTGGAAGATCATATGTTCAGATCCTTTATGCATATTAATACCCCTCTGATTATGAATATGAATATGATTTGTGAGTAGTTACGTTTGTTCCTGAGGACATGGGAGAAGTCTTGCTATAAGTAGCCATGTGAATTTGGTATTCGTTCGATATTTTGATGAGATGTATATGTTGTCTCTCCTCTACTGGTGTTATGTGAACGTCGACTACATGACACTTCACCATTGTTTGGGCCTAGAGGAAGGCATTGGGAAGTAATAAGTAGATGATGGGTTGCTAGAGTGACAGAAGTTTAAACCCTAGTTTATGAGTTGCTTCGTAAGGGGCTGATTTGGATCCATATGTTTTATGCTATGGTTAGGTTTACCTTAATACTTCTTTTGTAGTTGCAGATGCTTGCAATATGGGTTAATCATAAGTGGGATGCTTGTCCAAGAAAGGGCAGCACCCAAGCACCGGTCCACCCACATACCAAATTATCAAAGTAACGAACATGAATCATATGAGCGTGATGAAAACTAGCTTGACGATAATCCCATGTGTCCTCGGAGCGTTTTCCTTCATATAAGAGTTTGTCCAGGCTTGTCCTTTGCTACAAAAAGGATTGGGCCATCTTGCTGCACCTTGTTTACTTTCATTACTTGTTACTCGTTACAAATTAACTTATCACAAAACTATCTGTTACCGATAATTTCAGTGCTAGCAGAGAATACCTTACTAAAAACCGCTTGTCATTTCCTTCTGCTCCGCGTTGGTGTAGTGACCGGACCTCAGACGGTCAAGTCTCTGTTCTTAAGTGTCATCCCTGGATCGGTATGCTGACAAACACAGTACTCGAGGATTTATAACAGAGGTAAATCACATGTATAAAATAACGTAAATACTATTACCTCAATCAAAATGGCGGAAGTAACAACAAGGTTGTGGATTCCCATCAACACCAACGGCAAAGTTGAGTGTAGAAATCGTAACCCTAAAGTATCACTTACTCGTCGTAAGAATCCTGCAACATGAGACGTTGCAGCCACAAAGGGTCAGTACATTGAATGTACTCGCAAATTCACACCATAGGATAATGATGAATAATAGCTATCACTACATGCATATTTGGCTGGTGGAAAAGCTCTATGGTTAAAATGTTTTTTGCGAAAAGCCAATTTTTCCCTACTGCAAAGGAATACATTTTATTTAACTACATAGTTGGTTGAAAACATTAAGAATGGTAAACCCCATCTCAATCCCAATTAAAAGTTAACAACCCAACAAATTATTCAAGTAACATGATGAGATCAATATGATAATCCAAGAACTAGATACTCAAGATGTCCTTAACTCGGGACACGGCTAACCATGATTAGTTTGTACACTCTGCAGAGGTTTGCGCACTTTTCCCCACAAGACTCGATCTCCTCCGTTGGATTTCTCGCACTACATGGTGTTTGAGAAATGGATGACCGAGACATAGTCTTTCAAAAGCATTAACTCTTTCGATGGGTAGACCGTACCACCTACATACCCTACATCTGCTAGTCTACCACTGAAAGAGGTCACACAACATACTCAACTATGCCAGAGCCCATAATGGCTTGTGGCTGCACACGGAAGTTTCTGGCATGAATAATCTCATGATCCCTTTGAGCCTGGGTGGCAGTCCATAGGAAAAATCACAAGGTACATCAGGATTTCCAAAAATATAGGCAATCACTGCATTCCCCAGGTGCCTCTAATCCACCCAGATGTGTATTGAAGTTGCCACCTTAAGTTAACCATTAATTAACAATACTCACAACTGTCATGAATACACTCAAACCCAATCCACGTCTACGAGCATAGCATAGCAGTATAAGCGACGTAGAAGTAACTCCCAAAGGTTTGATAATAAACAGGTGAATAGGTACTACCTCAACTACTTCCCAACCCACAATTTAAATCAGATCCTAACCATGCAATTGTTTGAGGATTGATCTAATGCAATAAAACTGGGTAGTAAAGAGGTATGATCAAAGTGTTATTTGCCTGTACTGTTGATGAAGATGATTCGCATTCAAAACTCCTGATAGTTCTACTCGTCACACTCCGGTCAATCTATCGTAAGCAAGCAATAGTAACCACACATAAGCAATCACTCAAAAGATCGGAAAGTACGAACAAAACAATTCGGAAGGCGTCAAAACCAAGCAAATAACTCTTGCAACATAAAACAATTTCTAACTATACCAAAATTATATGAATTTGGCCTTATCAGAAAGTTTAGGTCAAGAGCTTCAATAAGCTAAAAGAATCAACTAAATCGGGGTTACGAAACTCAAGTTACGAACAAAAGAAGTTTGAATACAAATCTGTTCGAAGTCAAATTTTAAAACTATCAAAAACATGTTTAAGTTGATTATCTGGAAAGAGGGGATCATAATGAAGAAGTGGGCGTTGGTTTCGTTGGATTTGGACAAACGAGTGAAAAGTAGTGAGGGTTTGAAGATTAGGGAGTAATCTATAAATAAAATCATTACAGATAGGTCCCTGGCCGAAAAAAAGAAAAACTATCGAGCGAACGCTCGCTAACAGAACCTAAAGAACAAAAACGGTTCGCTACAAAAGTCTAAACAACGAACGTTCGTTAAATAAACGAAACCTAAATAAAATCGAGCTAAAAGAATAAAACCGAATACTAAAGAAAAACCGGGGAGGGTTTTATAGCGGTTATACCGGCTCGGGCGGTTTGGGGCGATTTACGGCAAAAAACTGGCGGCGGTGGTTTCCGCGGCGAGATCCGCGGCGACAGCGGGGTGGGGCGGTGGCTACGCGGTGCGGGGAGGCGGCGCGGGGCAGCGGAGCTAGCAGGGGCGGCGGCGCGAGGAGAGAGGCAGCGGGGCTGCGGTGCGGCGGCGGCGGTGCGGGCGAAGAGAGGCGCGGGGCGGCGGCGCGAAGCGAGGGGAGGAGAGGCGGGGCCGGGGCATCGGGCTTTTATGGAGGGAGGGGCAGCGCGGTGGCGTGCGGGAGGGGGCAGAGGAGGCCAGGGCGGGCACGGCGAGCATGGCGGCGCGGCGGCTGACTCGGGAGGAGTCCCGCACGGGGACGACGGGCGAGGTAGCGAGGAGCTGGGCTGGCTAGTTGGGCCGGCCCAGTCGGCAGAAAAGATTTTTTTTAAACACACGAAAATAAAAATAAAAAAGAAATAAAATAAAATATAACCTAAGCATATTATATATCAAAATTTTCAGAAAAACATTTTCTACGACGTGAACATTTTACTAACGCCAAATAAAATCTACGAAAAATCAAATAAATCAAACAGTGGTACTACTCTAATAAAATCCAATAAAAATCATTTTTAAAAATACCAAAATAATTTCAAATTTATTTTTCTCCAATTTTCTGACGTAGGTAATCGTGTTACCCTATTTTCCATATATTTTATTTTTGGAGAAACATAATTTGAATAAAAATCCAAATAACTCCAAATTGAAAATAATTTTCAAAAGGACTTTAAATTTGATCCTTTTAAACTCCCAATCCCATATTTCATATGTTTTGAGGAAGTCATTTTATCTTCCCTCTTGAAAATCATTGAGTTGCTTGAAGTTTCTGAATTTGAAAATAGTTCCAAATGAAATTCAAATATTTCAAATACCCTTTTCATTTATTTAAATGGAAGAAGTCATGTCATCTTCTCTCTAGGGTTTTGTATTTGAAAAGTATTTGAATTCACGGAGATCAAAATGCAAAATAGAAAGTTTGGGAAAGTCCTTTTATTCCCTCTCATTTAACTTTCAAAAAGTTTCAAATTTCACTCAATTTCACTCAAGCAATCAACCAATCAATCAAAACTATCTATTTAATATAACATTCCAAAATTTAGAATTTTGGGATGTTACAAACCTACCGCCCTTAAAATGAATCTCGTGCTCGAGATTCGGAGAGGCTAGAAAGAAATAGGTTAGGTTTGGGGTCTTCTCAAAATCCATCGATCATCGCAGGGGGTCTGGGGTGCTACCACCCTTAGAAGCATGGTTACGGTTACATCAAAACTCTGTATACTCCATCCTTATCGTGGACAGGGTCAGTCTTCTCAGATTCTCGGGAAAATTCCTTCTCTGGGCTTTTCCAGGAGTGGCATAACCTTTTTCCTCAATCCTTGTATCCTTTTCATATTGGTACGATTCCTCTGTGACTGGGTCTTCGTATCAGACGGGTCTGGCGCCAATACTAAACAACTACTGATATCTCATGGTGGTCAACAATTTATGGTTTCTCCTGCAGGAGATGGGTCTGGGCTTCATTTCTCACCGTATGACCTACGTTTGGCAACAGCTGCCTTGTACAAGGGAAAAAATTGTCATACCATTCTAAGGTTCAAACAAGGTTTTGATCGTCGTCGCTCTACTATAGGTAAGTCACTCAGATTTACCATCCCACATAGCAAGGCGAATAATAAGAGTAAGTCGGCATGGTGATCAATCCATCCCGCACCCAAATCATTACCCTGTATATGGTTTAGCGAATCTCGCATTCTAACACTCGGTCATCTTCACAAGCATTGCAGAATTTCTCTTGTCGACGAACCAAGTTCGGATAAATCCATAGATTCTGCAAGCCAAACAAACATCTATCGTTCCTTCACAACTCTCAGGTTTGCGTTACTCCTATAAGATCGTCTATCGATAAAATCGTAACTTCTTCCAGGGTTTTTCCTTCAGCAAGAGTGTGCTTGCTTCTTGGCAGGTCCTGGGGCCTGGGTTTATGGCCCATCTCATCACTTGTAATCATTGAACTCCTCATCGGGGCAACTGCTCATTATTCCAACATCCAGCTTCCTAGTATTCTTAAATCCATCCAATTATATTGTTTCTCTTCCTTCTACGGGTACCAAAACTAAGACGTGATTACTCAGACTCATCATAGAGTCACAATTGCTCCATATTACCAACATTATACCTCCTTTATATCCAATAGTAATTCATCTCTTCATATTCTTGGGGATACCCCACATATCGAGACAAAATTCCTTCTTATTTTGTCCGAAGTCCACTTCATGGAATATCATCTTCTTTTCCAGGGGTTTAGTGTCCTCACAGGGTACTACCACCCTTAAAATGCTCCAATTCTTCCATAGACCATATTTCTCATATCCTCGAAAATGGTCAAAATCTTTCTTCATAGAGTAACAACTCATAAAATCCAAATCAGTACCAACGGTGCTAACTTTATTGATTCTCAAAGTATTACAATCTCCTGCATTTCCATTACATGCCTCAACTCAACACCTCAATATAAAGGAAATGTTCTCACTACTACTACTACAACTACTACTACTATACTTCTCACAGACACCACTAATTATCACAAGTCTCCTTCTCCTTGGGATAATCTCTGGCAAAGTGCCCTGCTTCATTACAACGAAAACATATTACTTCTGACAAGTCTCGAGGTTTCCTTGTGATTATATAGCCTCCTTGGGTCCTCGGCTTTCTTTTTGGGCAACTGTTGAAGTAGTGCCCTGACTCCTTGCACCTGAAACAGGTGATATGACTCAGGTCCTTCCTGGTATCCAATCTACTTCTCTTTCTGGACTTTTCTGTTCCAATCAGGGCTTCTATTTCCTGTGGGTCATACTCTACTTCCTGTGTCAGGAATTCTACTAGATCCCCATTCAAACAATTCTGGGAGATGTGTCCTTCTTCTCCACATGAATAGCAGGACTTGGTGCAGGGTTTAATTGGGTCTTCTTTGGGTGTGTCCTCCACCTCTTCATTCATCCCAGGTTCTTCTGAAATTTCCATGAGGGCTCCTTTCATTGTTTCTTTCTTCTACTGGATGGTTTTTCGAACCATGGGGTAAATGTGACACTGAGCAGGGTAGTGGGTAGTCCCTTCACACAAGAAACAAGTGATCTGCCTAGTTGGGCATTCTTCAGCTGGGTGACTTCCTTCACAATTTGGGCATTCATCATTGTGTTCTTTATGCGTGTGTCCCATTTCTCCACAAAGCTTGCATGCACAGGGTTTCTTCATATCCTTTCCATAAGGCTTCAATTTCTGGGACACAAACCGAGACTTTGGCAAGGTCAACTTAAATTCTTTCCAAGTGGTTACTCCTTGCCATCCATTGATGGTTTGGTACATCCTCCACCAAGTAGCAGCACTTCTTTCAAAACACTAAAGAGCATGCTGGGTCATATCCTTTCCGGCTATAGTGTTATTCTCCATATGATCCTCCATGTTCTGAATCCATCGGTCCATCTCCAATTGAATCATCGGTCCAGCAAATATAAGCTCATCTCCATTCATCCTCTATTGGGTCCATGGGTTTGGGGTGGGATAAGAGAGATAGAGAGGGATACACACAATACAAGCAAAAGTTTTGAAAAGACAGATTTTTATTTTGTGGTGTCGGAAAAACATCAAACAAATGACAGCTCACAGTCGTCGCGTCTAACGTTGGTATATAACAGGGGTTTAGTCTTCTAAAGGTCAACAAATCTTCAACGTTGCCAAACTCTTCAAGTCTTGTTCATGCCTCCAATGGTTTCTTCCGATCGTGCTTGACCTCTCAAATTCTTTTGCCAGATCATCTCTGTTTTCGCAAAGTCTATCGTGACGTCCTTTAATATTTCTGGAGTTGCGTTCCAAACTTTTGGGTTTCATCAACCTCGACATGAACCATGATCCTACTGTCCTTCAGTTCCTGACGAAAACTTTGATGTCTCAAGGTTTTGCTCCTCTAGCTTGGCTACTCTCAGCTTCTGGGTCCTGAGTTCTTCACGAAACGCTTCCTTATCAAATACTGCTTCCTGCAGGTCCATCTCAACTTCTTGATGTAACACCCCAGATCCTGGTGATACACCAGCTAGGGTTAAAACTTCATCTTTTACCGCTAGATGCTCCATCAGCCTTCTACCATCCAATCCTTCCGAAGAAATGCATGCTTAACTCAGCACGGTGACAATAGCATACGCGGGCGATAACATCATGGATAGCCGTGTTTTTTCTCTTGTCAATTCCATGAGCTATCATTCCATAGTTGATATCTCCTGCCTTAGGGTTTCCTTGACAGAACTTTGAGTTCTAATGCTCCATGTTCCGGTCTTTCTCCGGCACACCTTGATCTTGGGTATTGACAGTTTCCATAGTTTGCCAAGTTCCATAAGGGGTGCTTTCCTAGGTCATACAAATCTGGGAATTCTTCAGAGCCTTCAAATTCTTCTAGTCTCCGGAGTCTTCAACCGTTGTAGTTTCCACTGTTATAATGCACGGTAAAATCCTCTTCATTCCAAAGTGGTCTTAGTTGTCCGATATCTTGTACTTCTTGGAGTGGACTCATCAGTCGAATCTTCGAGTGGTCAAAAGGGAAAAGGGGTATGGTCTCACTAAAAGGGAATATTTTGAATAAGCTCAGAAAAGAAGAGAGGAAAGGGTCTTTTGAAAATGAAGTAGTAGAGAAAATCTTTCCTATGGGCTTGCCAGTTTCTAGGGGTCATGTCCTACAGTCAACATGTGCTATGATACCATCTTGTAGCGACCCGACCTCAGACGGTCAAGTCTCTGTTCTTAAGTGTCATCCCTGGATCGGTATGCTGACACACACAGTACTCGAGGATTTATAACAGAGGTAAATCACATGTATAAAATAACGTAAATACCATTACCTCAATCCAAATGGCAGAAGTAACAACAAGGTTGTGGATTCCCATCAACACCAACGACAAAGTTGAGTGTAGAAATTGTAACCCTAACGTATCACTTACTTGTCGTAAGAATCCTGCAACATGAGACATTGCAGCCACAAAGGGTCAGTACATTGAATGTACTGGCGAATTCACACCATAGGATAATGATGAATAATAGCTATCACTACATGCATATTTGGCTGGTGGAAAAGCTCTATGGTTAAAATGTTTTTTGCGAAAAGCCATTTTTTCCCTACTGCAAAGGAATACATTTTATTTAACTACATAGTTGGTTGAAAACATTGAGAATAGTAAACCCCATCTCAATCCCAATTAAAAGTTAACAACCCAACAAATTATTTAAGTAACATGATGAGATCAATATGATAATCCAAGAACTAGATACTCAAGATGTCCATAACTGGGGACACGGCTAACCATGATTAGTTTGTACACTCTGCAGAGGTTTGCGCACTTTTCCCCACAAGACTCGATCTCCTCCGTTGGATTTCTCGCACTACATGGTGTTTGAGAAATGGATGACCGAGACACAGTCTTTCAGAAGCATTAACTCTTTCGATGGGTAGACCGTACCACCTACATCCCCTACATCTGCTAGTCTACCACTGAAAGAGGTCACACAACATACTCAACTATGCTAGAGCCCATAATGGCTTGTGGCTGCACACGGAAGTTTCTGGCATGAATAATCTCATGATCCCTTTGAGCCTGGGCGGCAGCCCATAGGAAAAATCACACGGTACCCCGGAATTTCCAAAAATACAGGCAATCACTGGATTCCCCAGGTGCCTCAGTCCACCCAGATGTGTATTAAAGTTGCCACCTTAAGTTAACCATTAATTAACAATACTCACAACTGTCATGAATACACTCAAACCCAATCCACATCTACGAGCATAGCATAGCAGTATAAGCGACGTAGAAGTAACTCCCAAAGGTTTGATAATAAACAGGTGAATAGGTACTACCTCAACTACTTCCCAACCCACAATTTATATCAGATCCTAACCATGCAATTGTTTGAGGATTGATCTAATGCAATAAAACTGGGTAGTAAAGAGGTATGATCAAAGTGTTACTTGCCTGTACTGTTGATGAAGATGATTTGCACTCAAAACTCCTGATAGTTCTACTCGCCACACTCCGGTCAATCTATAGTAAGCAAGCAATCGTAACCACACATAAGCAATCACTCAAAAGATCGAAAAGTACGAATAAAACAGTTCGGAAAGCTTCAAAACCAAGCAAATAACTCTTGCAACATAAAACAATTTCTAACTGTACCATAATTATATGAATTTGGCCTTATCATAAATTTTAGGTCAAGAGCTTCAATTATCAAAAAGAATCAACTAAATCGGGGTTACGAAACTCAAGTTATGAACAAAAAAAATTTGAATACAAATCTGTTTGAAATCAAATTTTAAAAATTTCAAAAACATGTTTAAGTTAATTATCTGGAAACAGGGGATCATAATGAAGAAGTGGGCATTGGTTTCGTCGGATTTGAATAAACGAGTGAAAAGTAGTGAGGGTTTGAAGATTAGGGAGTAATCTGTAAATAAAATCATCACAGATAGGTCCCTGGCCGAAAAAAAACTATCGAGCGAACGCTTGCTAACAGAACCTAAAGAACGAAAATCGTTCTCTACAGAAGTCAAAACGACGAACGTTCGTTAAATAAACGAAACCTAAATAAAATCGATCTAAAAGAATAAAACCGAATACTAAAGAAAAACCGGGGAGGGTTTTATAGCGGTTTTACTGGCTCGGGCGGTTCGGGGCGGTATACGGCGAAAAACCGACGGCGGTGGTTTCCGGCGATCTCCGGCGAGATCCGCGGCGACGGCGGGGTGGGGCGGTGGCGACGCGGCGCGGGGAGGCGGCGTGGTGCAGCGGCGCGAGGCGA
>NC_057796.1:107048699-107085600 GCF_018294505.1 Triticum aestivum
GCGGGCGAAGAGCGGCGCGGGGCGGCGAGATCTGCGAGGGCGGCGGCGCGAAGCGAGGGGAGGAGAGGCGCGGCCGGGGCCTCGGGCTTTTATGGAGGGAGGGGCGGCGCGATGGCGTGCGGGAGGGGGCAGAGGAGGCCAGGGCGGGCATGGCGAGCATGGCGGCGCGGCGGCTGACTCGGGAGGAGTCCCGCACGGGGACGACGGGCGAGGCAGCGAGGTGCTGGGCTGCCTAGTTGGGCCAGCCCAGTCGGCGGAAAAGATATTTTTTTAAACACACGAAAATAAAAATAAAAAAGAAATAAAATAAAATATAACCTAAGCATATTATATACCAAAATTTTCAGAAAAACATTTTCTACGACGTGAACATTTTACTAACACCAAATAAAATCTACGAAAAATAAAATAAATCAAACAGTGCTACTACTCTAATAAAATCCAATAAAAATCATTTTTAAAAATACCAAAATAATTTCAAATTTATTTTTCTCCAATTTTCTGATGTAGGGAATCATGTTACCCTATTTTCCATATATTTTATTTTTGGAGAAAAATAATTTGAATAAAAATCCAAATAACTCCAAATTGAAAATAATTTTCAAAAGGACATTAAATTTGATCCTTTTAAACTCCCAACTCATATTTCATATGTTTTGAAGAAGTCATTTTATCTTCCCTCATGAAAATCATTGAGTTGCTTGAAGTTTCTGAATTTGAAAATAGTTCCAAATGAAATTCAAATATTTTCAAATACCCTTTTCATTTATTTAAATGGAAGAAGTCATGTCATCTTCTCTCTAGGGTTTTGTATTTGAAAAGAATTTGAATTCACGGAGATCAAAATGCAAAATAGAAAGTTTGGAAAAGTCATTTTATTCTCTCTCATTTAACTTTCAAAAAGTTTCGAATTTCACTCAAGCAATCAACCAATCAATCAAAAGTATCTATTTAATATAACATTCCAAAATTTAGAATTTTGGGATGTTACAGTTGGGTTCGACACTCTTACTTATCGAAAGGACTACGATATATCCCCTATACTTGTGGGTCATCAAGACTCTTTTCTGGCGCCGTTGCCGGGGAGTGAAGCGCCTTTGGTAGGTGGAATTTGGTAAGAAAAAATTTATATAGTGTGCTGAAATTTACTGTCACTTGCTACTATGGAACATAATCCTTTGAGGGGCTTGTTCGGGGTATCTTCACCCCGACCAATAGAGCAAAGAGTTGCTCCTCAACCTATTGAACCTACTGAAAGTGTTTACTTTGAAATTCCTTCAGGTATGATAGAGAAACTGCTAGCTAATCCTTTCACAGGTGATGGAACGTTACATCCCGATTTGCACCTAATCTATGTGGATGAAGTTTGTGGATTATTTAAGCTTGCAGGTGTGCCCGAGGATGTTATCAAGAAGAAGGTCTTCCCTTTATCTTTGAGGGGAAAGGCATTGGCATGGTTTAGGCTATGTGGTGATATGGGATCATGGAACTACAACCGACTGAAATTGGAATTTCATCAGAAGTTTTATCCTATGCATCTTGTTCATCGTGATCGCAATTATATATATAATTTTTGGCCTCGCGAAGGAGAAAGCATCGCTCAAGCTTGGGGGAGGCTTAATTCAACGTTATATTCATGCCCCAATCATGAACTCTCAAGAGAAATTATTATTCAAAAATTTTATGCTCGACTTTCTCTCAATAATCGCTCTATGCTCGAAACTTCTTGTACTGGATCTTTTATGATGAAGACTATTGAATTCAAATGGAATTTATTAGAAAGAATTAAACGCAACTCTGAAGATTGGGATCTCGACGAAGGTAAGGAGTCAGGTATAACACCTAAGTTTGATTGTGTTAAATCTTTTATAGATACCGATGTTTTCCGTGAATTTAGCACTAAATATGGACTTGACTCTGAGATAGTAGCTTCTTTCTGTGAATCCTTTGCTACTCATGTTGATCTCCCTAAGGAGAAGTGGTTTAAATATAATCCTCCCATTGAAGTAAAAGTAGTTGCACCTATTAAAGTTGAAGAAAAGACTATCACTTATAATGTTGATCCTGTTGTTCCTACTGCTTATATTGAGAAACCACCTTTCCCTATTAGAATAAAGGATCATACTAAAGCTTCAACTGTGGTTCGTAAGAGTAATACTAGAACACCTACACCCCCTGGGCAAATTAAAGTTGAACCTAGTATTGCTATGGTTAAAGATCTCTTGGCTGATAATATTGATGGGCATGTTATTTACTTCTGTGATGAAGCTGCTAGAATTGCTAGACCTGATACTAAAAATAAACATAGACCTGTTGTAGGCATGCCTGTTATTTCTGTTAAAATAGGAGAACATTGTTATCACGGCCTATGTGATATAGGTTCTAGTGCAAGTGCAATACCCCATTCCTTATACAAAGAAATTATGCATGATATTGCACCTTCAGAGATAGAGGAAATTGATGTTACAATTAAGCTTGCCAATGGAGACACTATTTCACCAGTTGGGATTGTTAGAGACGTTGAAGTCTTGTGTGGGAAAGTTAAATATCTTGCTTATTTTTGTGTTCTAGGTTCCCCACAAGACAACTTTTGTCCCATCATATTTGGTAGACCCTTCTTGAATACTGTTAATGCTAGGATAGACTGCGAAAAGGATGTTGTTACTATTGGTTTGGGGGATATGTCTCATGAGTTTAATTTTGCTAAATTTCGTAGACAACCCCGTGACGAGGAATTGCCTAGTAAAGGTGAAATTATTGGTCTTGCTTCTATTGTAGTGCCTCCTAATGATCCTTTAGAACAATATTTTCTCGACCACGAAAATGATATGTTATGAATCAAAGAAGGGAAATAGATGAAGTATTCTTTAAACAGGGACCTATTTTGAAACACAACTTGCCTGTTGAAATCCTAGGGGATCCTCCTCCACCCAAGGGTGATCCCGTGTTTGAGCTTAAACCATTACCTGATACTGTTAAATATGCTTATCTTGATGAGAAAAAGATATATCCTCTTATTATTAGTGCTAACCTTTCAGAGCATGAAGAAAAGAGATTATTGAAAATTCTGAAGAAGCACCGTGCTTCTATTGGATATACTCTTGATGATCTTGAGGGCATTAGTCCCACTTTATGCCAGCACAAAATAAAATTGGAGAAAGACGCTAAACCAGTTGTTGATCACCAACGACGGTTAAATCCTAAGATGAAAGAAGTGGTAAGAAAAGAAATACTAAAGCTTCTGGAGGCAGGTATAATTTATCCCGTTGCTGATAGTCAGTGGGTAAGCCCTGTCCATTGTGTCCCTAAGAAGGGAAGTATTACTGTTGTTCCTAATGATAAAGATGAATTGATCTCACAAAGAATTATTACAGGCTATAGAATGGTAATTGATTTCCGCAAATTAAATAAAGCTACTAAAAAGGATCATTACCCCTTACCTTTTATTGATCAAATGCTAGAAAGTTTATCCAAACATACACATTTTTGCTTTCTAGATGGTTATTCTGGTTTCTCTCAAATACCTGTGTCAAAAGAAGATCAGGAAAAGACCACTTTTACTTGCCCTTTCGGTAGCTTTGCTTATAGACGTATGCCTTTTGGTTTATGTAATGCACCTGCTACCTTTCAAAGATGCATGATGGCTATATTCTCTTATTTTTGTGAAAAGATAGTTGAGGTTTTCATGGATGATTTCTCTGTATATGGAACTTCTTTTGCTGATTGCTTGAGCAACCTTGATCGAGTTTTGCAGAGATGTGAAGAAAATAATCTTGTCTTGAATTGGGAGAAGTGCCACTTTATGGTTAATGAAGGTATTGTCTTGGGGCATAAAATTTCTGAAAGAGGTATTGAAGTTGACAAAGCTAAAGTTGATGCTATTGAAAAGATGTCGTGTCCCAAGGACATCAAAGGTATAAGAAGTTTCCTTGGTCATGCCGGTTTTTATAGGAGGTTCATTAAGGACCTCTCTAAAATTTCTAGGCCTCTGACTAATCTCTTACAAAAAGATGTTCCTTTTATCTTTGATGATGATTGTGTAGAAGCATTTGAAATACTTAAGAAAGCATTGATTTCTACACCTATTGTTCAGCCACCTGATTGGAATTTACCCATTGAAATTATGTGTGATGCTAGTGATTATGTTGTAGGTGCTGTTCTAGGACAAAGAGTTGATAAGAAATTAAATGTTATCCAATATGCTAGTAAAACTCTAGACAGTGCCCAGAGAAATTATGCTACTACTGAAAGGAATTTTTAGCAGTTGTATTTGCTTGTGATTAGTTCAGACCTTATATTGTTGATTCTAAAGTAACTGTTCACACTGATCATGCTACTATTAAATATCTTATGGAAAAGAAAGATGCTAAACCTAGACTTATTAGATGGGTTCTCTTGCTACAAGAATTTGATTTGCATATTATTGATAGAAAGGGAGCTGAGAACCCCATTGCAGACAACTTGTCTAGGTTGGATAATGTTCTTGATGACCCACTACCTATTGATGATAGCTTTCCTGATGAACAATTAGTTGTCATAAATGCTTCTCGTGCTGCTCCTTGGTATGCTGATTATGCTAATTACATTGTTGCTAAATTTATACCACCTAGTTTCACATACCAGCAAAAGAAAAAAAAATATGATTTAAGACATTACTTCTGGGATGACCCACACCTCCTACGCAAATGTCACTCTGAAGCTTATGGAGGACACCACGCCGGAGATAGAACTGCACATAAGGTATTGCAATCCGTTTTTTATTGGCCTACTCTCTTCAAAGATGCCCGTAAGTTTGTCTTGTCTTGTGATTTATGTCAAAGAATTGGTAATATTAGTAGACGTCAAGAAATTCCTATGAATTATTCACTTGTTATTGAACCATTTGATGTTTGGGTCTTTGATTATATGGGACCGTTTCCTTCCTCTAACGGGTATACACATATTTTAGTTGCTGTTGATTACGTTACTAAGTGGGTAGAAGCTATTCCAACTAGTAGTGCTGATCATAACACCTCTATTAAGATGCTTAAAGAAGTTATTTTTCCGAGGTTTGGAGTCGCTAGATACTTAATGACTAATGGTGGTTCACATTTTATTCATGGTGCCTTTCGTAAAAATGCTTGCTAAGCATGATGTTAATCATAGAATTGCATCTCATTACCACCCAAAATCCAGTGGCCAGGTAGAACTGAGTAATAGAGAGCTCAAATTAATTTTGCAAAAGACTGTTAATAGATCTAGAAAGAATTGGTCCAAGAAACTTGATGATGCATTATGGGCTCATAGAACTGCATATAAAAATCCTATGGGTATGTCCCCGTATAAAATTGTTTATGGAAAAGCATGTCACTTACCTCTCGAACTAGAACATAAGGCATATTGGGCCATTAAAGAGCTCGATTATGATTTCAAACTTGCCGGTGAGAAGAGGCTATTTGACATTAGCTCACTTGATGAATGGAGAACCCAAGCCTATGAGAATGCCAAACTGTTTAAAGAAAAAGTTAAAGATGGCATGACAAAAGGATACAAAAGCGTGAGTTTAATGTAGGTGATTATGTGTTGCTATTCAACTCTCGTTTAAGATTTTTTGCAGGAAAACTTCCCTCTAAATGGGAAGGTCCTTACGTTATCTAGGAGGTCTATCATTCCGGTGCCATAAAAATAAAAAACTTCGAAGGCACAAATCCGAAGGTGGTGAACGGTCAAAGAATCAAACATTATATCTCAGGTAATCCTATAGATGTTGAAACTAATGTTATTGAAACCGTAACCCCGGAGGAATACATAAGGGACACTTTCCAGAACGTTTCAGACTTCGAAAAGGAATAGGTATGTGGTACGGTAAGTAAACCGACTCCAAAACAGTTCTAATGGTAATTTTTCTCCATTTTGGAATATTTAAGAAAATAGGAAAATAAGAAGTAGTCCAGGAAGGACACGAGGCATCCACGAGGGTGGAGGGCACGCCCTACCCCCTGGGCGCGCCCCCTGCCTCGTGGGCACCTCGTGTGCTCTCCGGACTCCGTTTTCTTGCACGATACTTCTTTTAGTCGGTAAAAATTCATTATATAGTCTCCCGAAGGTTTTAACCCTCGTATCACGCAAATATCCTCTGTTCTTGTTTCGAGCTGTTTTTCTAACAGATTTAGATTACCATGACGTCCCCAAGTGCCCCAAGGACAGGTTCTTCGAGAAGGTCATCAACCCCTACCTCGCGGAGGTGCTGCAACATCCTCAAACCATTGAGATGGGTGACGGGTTGCTGCACATCCGCGATGTTGAGGGACCAAGGAGGACCGGAAGCGTGGAGACAAGGCTTGAAGCAATGGAGCAACATGTTTTCAAGTGTCAGGAGATGGTGGAGCGTGGACTCGACGCCAATCACATAATGATCACGGAGTTCACCAACAACCACAAGCTGGACGCCAAGGACATTGGGGAGGCCATCTTCAAGCTTCACGAGAAAATCGAGCACCTCCAAGCCCAGACCTATGACCTGCAAAACCAAAACTGTGAGTATGAATATAGATTCAATAGGATGAGTTTGGCTACAGATTTAAGGATCCCGGAGACTCGATCATCGTTCTATGATGGTGAGCCTATGTCTTGGAAGAGGGACGACATGCCTACATCATCAACAACTCCATCATCACCACCCCCGAGGAAAGAGACATAATTACATGGGTATGGGCACTCCCCTTGGCAACTGCCAAGCTTGGGGGAGGTGCCCCGGTATCGTATCACCATCACACTCCTATCTTTACCATTTTTCTTAGTTCGATCCTTTTAGTAATATCTTGATCTAGTAGAATAAAAGTTTCAGTATGATCTAGTTTTGAGTTTTGCCTTATGATCCTTCTATGTAATCGAGTCCGTGAGCTATATATAATAAAGATTAGTGTTGAGTCAAGGGCTTGACTATCTTGCTATGATCATGAGGGAAGTAAACAAAAAGAAAGAATAAAAAGAAATAAAGAGAACATAATGATCTTATGGAGAGTAATGACTTCACATATAAAGAATATGATGAATAAAAGTTGTTGAGAGTTGACAAACATAGTTTTGGTCATCGTTGCAATTAATAGGAAGTAATAAAGAAAGAGAGGTTTTCACATATAAATACACTATCTTGGACATCTTTTATGATTGTGGGCACTCATTAAAATATGACATGCTAAAGAGTTGATGTTGGACAAGGAAGACAACGTAATGGGTTATGTATTCATATATCTGAAATAAAGTATATTGTCATGGATCATCCAACATGTTGAGCTTGCCTTTCCCCCTCATGCTAGCCAAATTCTTTGCACCAAGCAGAGATAATACTTGTGCTTCCAAATATCCTTAAACCTGGTTTTGCCATGAGAGTCCACCATATCTACCTATGGATTGAGTAAGATCCTTGAAGTAAGTTGTCATGTTGCATGCAATAAAAATTGCTCTCTAAATATGTATGATTTATTAGTGTGGAGAAAATAAGCTTTATACGATCTTGTGATGTGGAAGCAATAAAAGTGATGGACTGCATAATAAAGGTCCATATCACAAGTGGCAATATAAAGTGACGTTCTTTTGCACTAATATTTCGTGCATCCAACCATAAAAGCACATGACGACCTCTGCTTCCCTCTGCGAAGGGCCTATCTTTTACTTTTGTCTTCTACCTTATGCAAGAGTCATGGTGATCTTCACCTTTCCTTTTTACATTTTATCCTTTGGCAAGCACCTTGTGTTGGAAAGGTCCTGATATATATATCCAATTGGATGTAAGTTAGCGTGAATTATTATTGTTGACATTACCCTTGCGGTAAAATGTTGGGAGGCAACACTATAAGCCCCTATCTTTCTCTGTGTCCGATTAAAACTCCATACCCGTAAGTATTGCATGAGTGTTAGCAATTATGAAAGGCTAAATGATAGTTGAGTATGTGGACTTGCTGAAAAGCTCTTATGTTGACTCTTTCCGATGTTATGATAAATTGCAATTGCTTCAATGACTGAGGTTATAGTTTGTTGTTTCTCAATGAAGTTTCTGATTCATACTTTACATTGTGAATAGATTGTTACTTGAGCATAAGAAATCATATGACAATTTATATATATGTTGTTGTTATAAAAATAATCATGATGCCCTCATGTCCGTATTTTATTTTATCGACACCTCTATTTCTAAACATGTAGACATATTTCTCGTTATCGGCTTCCGCTTGAGGACAAGCGAGGTCTAAGCTTGGGGGAGTTGATACGTCCATTTTGCATCATGCTTTTATATCGATATTTATTGCATTATGGGCTGTTATTACACGTTATGTCACAATACTCATGCCTTTTCTCTCTTATTTTACAAGGTTTGCATGAATAGGGAGAATGCCGGCAGCTGGAATTCTGGGCTAGAGAAGGAGCAAATATTAGAGACCTATTCTGCACAGCTCCAAAAGCCCTGAAACTTCTAAGAGGCAGTTTTTGGAATTAATAAAAACTACTAGCGAAAGAATCCACCAGAGGGGGCCCACACCATGGCCACGAGGGTGGGGGCGCGCCGTACCCCCCTGAGCGCGCCCCTGCCTCGTGGGCCCCCTGGCAGGCCTCCGGTGCCCATATTCTGCTATATGAAGTCTTTTACCCTGGAAAAAAATCATAAACAAGCTTTCGGGGCGAAACATCGCTGCGAGGCGGAACCTTGGCGAAACCAATCTAGGGCTCCGGCGGAGCTATTCTGCTAGGGAAACATCCCTCCGGGAGGGGGAAATCATCAGCATCGTCATCACCAACGATCATCTCATCGGGAGGGGGTCAATCTCCATCAACATCTTCACCTGCACCATCTCCTCTAAAACCCTAGTTCATCTCTTGTATCCAATCTTTGTCTCAAAACCTCAGATTGGTACATGTGGGTTGCTAGTAGTGTTGATTACTCCTTGTAGTTGATGCTAGTTGGTTTATTTGGTGGAAGATCATATGTTCAGATCCTTTATGCATATTAATACCCCTCTGATTATGAACATGAATATGATTTGTGAGTAGTTACTTTTGTTCCTGAGGACATGGGAGAAGTCTTGCTATAAGTAGTCATGTGAATTTGGTATTCGTTCGATATTTTGATGAGATGTATTTGTCTCTCCTCTAGTGGTGTTATGTGAACATCGACTACATGACACTTCACCATTGTTTGGGCCTAAAGGAAGGCATTGGGAAGTAATAAGTAGATGATGGGTTGCTAGAGTGACAGAAGCTTAAACCCTAGTTTATGAGTTGCTTCGTAAGGGGCTGATTTGGATCCATATGTTTCATGCTATGGTTAGGTTTACCTTAATACTTCTTTTGTAGTTGCGGATGCTTGCAATAGGGGTTAATCATAAGTGGGATACTTGTCCAAGAAAGGGCAGCACCCAAGCACCGGTCCACCCACATACCAAATTATCAAAGTAACGAACGCGAATCATATGAGCGTGATGAAAACTAGCTTGATGATAATTCCCATGTGTCCTCGGGAGTGTTTTCCTTCATATAAGAGTTTGTCCAGGCTTGTCCTTTGCTACAAAAAGGATTGGGCCATCTTGCTGCACCTTGTTTACTTTCATTACTTGTTACCCATTAAAAATTACCTTATCACAAAACTATCTGTTACCGATAATTTCAGTGCTAGCAGAGAATACCTTACTGAAAACCGCTTGTCATTTCCTTCTGCTCCTCGTTGGGTTCGACACTATTACTTATCGAAAGGACTACGATAGATCCCCTATACTTGTGGGTTATCAAGACTCTTTTCTAGATCGCAACAGTTTTCGAAGGTAGAGTATTCAACCCAAATTTATTGATTCGACACAAGGGGAGCCAAAGAATAGTCTCAAGTATTAGCAGTTGAGTTGTCAATTCAACAACACCTGGATAACTTAGTATCTGCAGCAAAGTATTTAGTAGAAAAGTAGTATGGAAGTAACGATAACAGTGGCAAAAGTAACAGTAGCAGTTTTGTAGTAATTGTAACAGTGGCAACGGAAAAGTAACTGAGCAAAGAGCAATATGTGAAAAGCTCGTAGCCATTGGATCAGTGATGGATAATTATGTCGGATGCGATTCCTCATGCAATAGTTATAACATAGGGTGACACCGAACTAGCTCCAATTTATCAATGTAATGTAGGCATGTATTCCGAATATAGCCATACGTGCTTATGGAAAAGAACTTGGATGACATGTTTTGTCCTACCCTCCCGTGGCAGCGGGGTCCTATTGGAAACTAAGGGATATTAAGGCCTCCTTTTAATAGAGTACCGAACCAAAGCATAGTGGATACACGTACTCCTCAAACTACAGTCATCACCGGTAAGTATCCCGATTATTGTCACTTCGGGGTTAACGGATCATAACACATAATAGGTGACTATTGACTTGCAAGATAGGATCAAGAACTCACATATATTGATGAAAACATAATAGGTTCAGATCTGAAATCATGGCACTCGGGCCCTAGTGACAAGCATTAAGCATAGCAAAGTCATAGAAACATCAATCTCAAAACATAGTGGATACTAGGGATCACACCCTAACAAAACTAACTCAATTACATGGTAAATCTCATCCAACCCATCACCGTCCAGCAAGCCTATGATGGAATTACTCACGGACGGCGGTGAGCATCATGAAGTTGGTGATGGAGGAAGGTTGATGATGACGACGGTGACGGATTCCCCTCTCAGGAGCCCCGGACGGACTCCAGATCAGCCCTCCCGAGAGAGATTACGGCTTGGTGGCGGCTCCGTATCGTAAAACTTGATGAATCCTTCTCTCTGATTTTTTGTCCCCGAACGTGAATATATAGAGTTGGAGTTGAGGTCCGTGGAGCACCAGGGGGCTCACGAGGCAGGGGCGCGCCCAGGGGGTAGGCACGCCCCCACCCTCGTGGACAGGGTGTGGGCCCCCTGGCCTTGATTCTTTCACCAGTATTTTTTATTAATTCCAAAAATATTCTCCGTGAAGTTTCAGGTCATTCCGAGAACTTTTATTTCTGCACAAAAATAACACCATGGCAATTCTGCTGAAAATAGCGTCAGTCTGGGTTAGTTCCATTCAAATCATGCAAGTGAGAGTCCAAAACAAGGGAAAAAGTGTTTGGAAAAGTAGATACGATGGAGACGTATCAACTCCCCCAAGATTAAACCTTTGCTTGTCCTCAAGCAATTCAGTTGACAAACCGAAAGTGATAAACAAAAACTTTTACAAACTCTGTTTGCTCTTGTTGTGGTAAATATGTAAAGCCAACATTCAAGTTTTCAGCAAAGATTAAGAACTAACCATATTCACAATAACATTTAGGTCTCATATTTACTCATATCAATGACAGAATCAACTAGCGAGCAATAATAATAAATCTCGGACGACAACACTTTCTCAAAACAATGATAATATGATATAACAAGTTGGTATCTCGCTAGCCCTTTCTGAGACTGCAAAACATAAATGCACAGCACCTCTGAAGATCAAGGACTAGCTAAACATTGTAATTCATGGTAAAAGAGATCCAGTCATACTCAATATAAATTAATAGTAATGGATGCAAATGACAGCGGTGCTCTCCAACTGGTGCTTTTTAATAAGAAGATGATGACTCAACATAAAAGTAAATAGATAAGCCCTTCATAAAGGGAAGCAGGGATTTGTAGAGGTGCCAGAGCTCGATTTTGAAATAGAGATAAATAATATTTTGAGCGGCATACTTTCATTGTCAACATAACAACCGAGAGATCTCGATATCTTCCATGCTACACACATTATAGGCGGTTCCCAAACAGAATGGTAAAGTTTATACTCCCCCACCACCAACAAGCATCAATCCATGGCTGGCCCGAAACAACGGGTGCCTCCAACTAACAACAGTCCTGGGGGAGTTTTGTTTGCAATTATTTTGATTTGGTTTGAGCATGGGACTGGGCATCCTGGTGACCAGCCATTTTCTCGTGAGTGAGGAGCGGAGTCCACTCCTCTTGAGAATAACCCGCCTAGCATGGAGGATACAGACAGCCCTAGTTGATACATGAGCTATTCGAGCATACAAAATAGAATTTAATTTGAAGGTTTAGAGTTTGGCACATACAAATGTACTTGGAACGGCAGGTAGATACCGCATATAGGAAGGTATGGTGGACTCATATGGAATAACTTTGGGTTTATGGAAGTGGATGCACAAGCAGTATTCCCGCTTTGTACAAGTGAAGGCTAGAAAAAGACTGGGAAGCAACCAACTAGAGAGCGACAACAGTCATGAACATGCATTAAAATTAATGAACATTGAGTGCAAGCATGAGTAGGATATAATCCACCATGAACATAAATATCGTGGAGGCTATGTTGATTTTGTTTCAACTACATGCGTGAACATGTGCCAAGTCAAGTCACTCGAATCGTTCAAAGGAGGATACCACTCTATCATACCACATCACAACCATTTTAATAGCATGTTGGCACGCAAGGTAAACCATTATAAACTCCTAGTAAATTAAGCATGGCATAAGAAACTATAATCTCTAATTGTCATTGCAAACATGTTTCATTCATAATAGGCTGAATCAGGAACGGTGAACTAATCATATTTACAAAAACAAGAGAAGTCGAGTTCGTACCAGCTTCTCTCATCTCAACTAGTCCATCATATATCGTCATTATTGCCTTTCACTTGCATGACCGAACGGTGTGGATAATAATAATAGTGCACGTGCATTGGACTAAGCTGGCATTTAATACAAAGGAGAAGACAAGGTAATATGGGCTCTTTGTTAAATCAACCATAATGCATATAAGAGCCACTTCAACATTTTCATTATGGTCTTCTCCTCTCGACCCCCAAAGAAAAGAAAAGGAAATAAAACTATTTACACGGGAAAGCTCCCAACAAGCAGAAGAAGAATGAGAAATCTTTGGGTTTTATTTCAATTATTACTACTACAAGCATGGAAAGTAAACTAACTAAAAGCTACAACTAATTTTTTTTCTTAAGGTTATTCGAGCACACAAGAAGAAAGCGAGAAAAAGGAACATAAACTAGCATGGATATTACAATGAAAAAGTATGAGCACCGACAACTAGCATGAGTGTGTGAACATGAATGTAATGTCGGTGAGAAATACGTACTCCTAAGTTAGTCTATGCGCATGGATCAAAGTTGTAGCTGGGGTCGTACTGAGATGCAGCAGCTATTGCCTCATGAGCTGCAGCTTGAGGGCGAGCTGCCTCCGTCCTCCTCTCATACTAGTTTTCCTCCTCCCTGGTTATAATATATCTCCTTTTTGCCTGAAAGTCAAAGAAACCAGGAGCAGGGAGAGCAACATGGACAATGCGACGCTTGTCAAAGATTAGTCGGTACCGGAGAGGTTGTTCATTCCTCTCAATAAAGCGATGGCGAACCATAGCATTATAATCTAAATAAGCAGGGGGGCAATTCCATATCATTTTCATGTATGGGTATCTCAAGAAAAATAGCCACACGGGTTGCATAAATCCCACCAAACAAGTCTCCACTTAAACTGTTATTATGCAACCTACGTGCAACAATGGCCCCCAAGTTGTATTGTTTATCTCCTAATACGGCACTCTTGAGAACACTAAGGTCAGGAACAAACATGTGACATGCCCCGTCCTTGCCGTTAATGCATCTACCTATAAAGAGAGCAAAATAATGTATAGCAGGAAAATGAATGTTCCCTATGGTAGCTTGTGTTATTTCTCTAGATTCCCCCAGAGTAATACTAGCAAGAAAATCTTTAAACTCAGATTTGCGAGGTTCACTAGCACTACCCCATTGTGGGAGTTTACAAGCAGTATTAAAATCTTCTAATTCCATAGTATAAGATTTATTATAAAGATCAAATAGGACAGTGTGAGAATTGCGTGAAGATGTAAATTTGAACCTTCTCACAAAGGAATCAGTTAGGTGATAATACTGAGGGCACTTCTCTAGCATGAAGCCCTCGAGTTCAGCATTACGCACATATGCGTCAACTTCCTCCTTAATTCCTGCTTGGACCATGGAATCTTCTGACGGCCATTCACAAGGCCGCACTTGAGCTTCTCTTGGTAGTTCATGGTCCAGCTCAAGTATTGCGGGCCTGGGTCCTTGCTTCCTCGAAGAACCACCTTGGTACATTTTCCTAAACATATTTCTTCCTCTGAAAAATTTCTGAAAATTTTAGTAACTCAAAATAAAAGTGAACCAAACTCAACAAAATTGATAGCAACTACTCCCACAAGTGCCTAGAGACTATATCATGCATTAGAACTACTTGGGACCATATAAATTTGACATGCAAGCTCAAGAACAGGGTCACCTAAGCAGCAAAAATTTGCAATAAATAAGGCACTAGAAGAAAAACTAATTGGACCATTGGAGGAGTCACATACCGAAGAACAATCCCCCAAAGCAGTTTTGTGAGTGGAGCTTTGAGCAAGGAGATCGAAAATGGCAGCAAGATGAGCTAGAACTCGTGCTTGAGCTGGTTGGTGATTTTGTTTGGAGGAAGAAGAAGTGTGTGGGTTCTAGAATAAGTGGAGGGGGCCACCAGGGGCCCATGAGGCAGGGGGCGCGCCTAGGGGGGTGGGCGCGCCCTGGACCCTCGTGGCCAGGTGCTGGCTTCCCCTGATGTGTTCTCAGTGCCAGATATTCTCAAATATTCTAGAAAAAATCATATTTCATTTTCGGGACATTTGGAGAACTTTTATTTTTGGGGTATTTTTATTGCAAGGATAATTCAGAAAACAGAGAGAAAATACTATTTTTTCTTTATTTAATCTAAATAACAGAAAGTAAAAGGAGGGTATAGAAGGTTGTGCTTTCTAACTTCATCCATCTCATGCTCATCAAAAGGAATCCACTAACAAGGTTGATCAAGTCTTGTTAACAAACTCTTTTGGAATAACATGGAACCGGAGAAATTTTGAATAACACTAGCTTACCTCAACGGGGATATGAACATCCCCAACAATAAGAACATCATATTTCTTCTTGACAGTAGGAAGAGGAAATTCAAAACCTCCAATTGTAATCGTTGGAATTTTTCCAATAGAATTGATACTGTGGACTTGAGGTTGTTTCCTCGGAAAGTGTACCATATGCTAATTACCATTAACATGAAAAGTGACATTGCCATTGTTGCAATCAATAACAGCCCCTGCAGTATTCAAAAAGGGTCTACCAAGGATAATTGACATACTATCGTCCTCGGGAATATCAAGAATAACAAACTCCATTAAAATAGTAACGTTTGCAACCACAACAGGCACATCTTCACAAATGCCGACAAGTATAGCAGTTGATTTATCGGCCATTTGCAAAGATATTTCAGTAGGTGTCAACTTATTCAAATCAAGTCTATTGTATAAACAGAGAGGCATAACACTAACACCGGCTCCAAGATCACATAAAGCAGTTTTAACATAGTTTCTTTTAATGGAGCATGGTATAGTTGGTACTCCTGGATCTCCTAGTTTTTTAGGTATTCCACCTTTAAAAGTATAATTGGCAAGCATGGTGGAAATTTCAGCTTCGGTATCTTTCTTTTATTTGTAACAATATCCTTCATATACTTAGCATAAGGATTCATTTTAAGCATATCAGTCAAACGCATACGCAAAAAGATAGGTCTAATCATTTCAGCAAAGCGCTCAAAATCCTCATCATCCTTTTTCTTGGATGGTTTAGGAGGAAAAGGCATGGGTTTTTGAACCCATGGTTCTCTTTCTTTACCGCGCTTCCTAGCAATGAAGTCTCTCCTATCATAATGTTGATTCTTTGATTGTGGGTCATCAAGATCAACAGCAGGTTCAATCTCTACATCATTGTCATTACTAGGTTGAGCATCAACATGAACATCATCATTAAGGTTATCACTAGGTTCATGCTCATTACCAGATTGTGTTTCAGCATCAAAAATAGAAATATCATTGGGATTCTCAGGTGTGTCTACAACAGGTTCACTAGAAGCATGCAAACTCCTTCTTTTTCTTATTTTTAGAAGGACTAGGTGCATCAACATTAGTTCTCTGAGAATCTTTCTCAATTATCCTAGGATGGCCTTCAGGATACAAAGGTTCCTGAGTCACTTTACCTCCGCTAGTCACAACTCTAATAGCATTATCATTTTTCTTATTGTTTAATTCATTGAGCAAATCATTCTGAGCTTTAAGCACTTGTTCTACTTGAGTGGTAACCATAGAAGCATGTTTACTAATGAGTTTATTTCACCTTTAAGTCTAGACATATAATCAATCAAGTGTTCAATCATATAAGCATTTCATTTCAATTGTCTACCAACATAAGCATTGAAGTTCTCTTGTTTAACAATAAAATTATCAAACTCATCTAAACATTGGCTAGCAGACTTATAACGAGGAATATCACCTTCATCAAATCTATAGAGAGAATTTACCTTTGCTACCTGTGTCGGGTTATCAAGACCATGTATTTCTTTAATAGGTGGTAAATTCTTAACATCTTTAGCTTTAATACCCTTTTCTTTCATAGATTTCTTTGCCTCTTGCATATCTTCAGGACTGAGCAATAGAATACCCCTTTTCTTCGGAGTTGGCTTAGGAGTTGGTTCAGGAAGTGTCCAATTATTTTCATTAGTCAACATATTATTCAATAACAATTCAGCTTGATCAACTATTCTTTCCCTGAAAACAAAACCAGCACAACTATCCAGGTGGTCTCTAGAAGCATCGGTTAGTCCATTATAAAAGATATCAAGTATTTCATTCTTCTTAAGAGGATGATCAGGGAAAGCATTAAGTAATTGGAGAAGCCTCCCCCAAGCTTGTGGGAGACTCTCTTCTTTAATTTGCACAAAATTATATATTTCCCTTAAAGCAGCTTGTTTCTTATGAGCGGGGAAATATTTAGCAGAGAAGTAATAAATCATATCCTGGGGACTACGCACACAACCAGGATCGAGAGAATTAAACCATGTTTTAGAATCACCCTTTAATGAGAATGGAAATAACTTAAGGATATAGTAGTAACGAGTTTTCTCATCATTAGTGAATAGGGTGGCTATATCATTTAATTTAGTAAGATGTGCCACAACAGTTTCAGATTCATAGCCATAAAAAGGATCAAATTCGACCAAATTAATTATCTCAGGATCAACAGAGAAATCATAATCCTTATCAGTAACACAGATAGGTGAAGTAGCAAAAGTAGGGTTCATTCTAGCATTCAAAGATTTTTCTTTCAGCTTAGCTAATAATTTCTTAAGATCATATCTATCATTGCAAGCAAGAAAGTCTCTAGCAGTTTCTTCATCCATAACATAACCCTCAGGCACGACAGGCAATTCATATCTAGGGGGAGAATCTTCATCATCACTTTCATCAATATTATCAGTTTCAGTAATTTCATTCTCTCTAGCCCTCGCAAGTTGTTCATCCAGAAGTTCATCTAGTGGCACAGTAGTATCAAGCATAGAAGTAGTTCCATCATAAGCATCATGCATAGTAGAAGTGGCATCATCAATAACATGCGACATATCAGAATAAATAGCAGAAGCAGGTTTAGGTGTCGCAAGCTTACTCAAAACAGAAGGAGAATCAAGTGCAGAGCTAGATGGCAGTTCCTTACCTCCCCTCGTAGTTGAGGGAAAAATCATAGTTCTTTCGTCTTTCAAGTTCCTCATAGTGGTCAGCAGATATAAATCCCAAGTGACTCAAAGAATAGAGCTATGCTCCCCGGCAACGGCGCCAGAAAATAGTCTTGATAACCCACAAGTATAGGGGATCGCAACAGTTTTCGAAGGTAGAGTATTCAACCCAAATTTATTGATTCGACACAAGGGGAGCCAAAGAATATTCTCAAGTATTAGCAGTTGAGTTTTCAATTCAACCACACCTGGATAACTTAGTATCTGCAGCAAAGTATTTAGTAGCAAAGTAGTATGGAAGTAACGGTAACAGTGGCAAAAGTAACAGTAACAGTTTT
This sequence comes from Triticum aestivum, assembly GCF_018294505.1. Classification (NCBI taxonomy): domain Eukaryota; kingdom Viridiplantae; phylum Streptophyta; class Magnoliopsida; order Poales; family Poaceae; genus Triticum; species Triticum aestivum. The sequence continues at coordinate 107,066,667 of NC_057796.1, forward strand.
GTAGTAATTGTAACAGTGGCAACGGAAAAGTAACTAAGCAAAGAGCAATATGTGAAAAGCTCGTAGGCATTGGATCAGTGATGGATAATTATGTCGGATGCGATTCCTCATGCAATAGTCATAACATAGGGTGACACAGAACTAGCTCCAATTCATCAATGTAATGTAGGCATGTATTCCGAATATAGTCATACGTGCTTATGGAAAAGAACTTGCATGACATCTTTTGTCCTACCCTCTCGTGGCAGCGGGGTCCTATTAGAAACTAAGGGATATTAAGGCCTCCTTTTAATAGAGTACCAGACCAAAGCATGAACACTTAGTGAATACACGAACTCCTCAGACTACGGTCATCACCGGTAAGTATCCCGATTATTGTCACTTCGGGGTTAACGGATCATAACACATAATGGGTGACTATTGACTGGCAAGATAGGATCAAGAACTCACATATATTGATGAAAACATAATAGGTTCAGATCTGAAATCATGGCACTCGGGCCCTAGTGACAGGCATTAAGCATAGCAAAGTCATAGCAACATCAATCTCAGAACATGGTGGATACTTGGGATCAAACCCTAACAAAACTAACTCAATTACATGGTAAATCTCATCCAAACCATCACCGTCCAACAAGCCTACGACGGAATTACTCACGCATGGCAGTGAGCATCATGAAATTGGTGATGGAGGAAGGTTGATGATGACGACGGCGACGGATTCCCCTCTCCGGAGCCCCGAACGGACTCCAGATCAGCCCCCCCGAGAGAGATTAGGGCTTGGCGGCGGCTCCATATCGTAAAACGCGATGAATCCTTCTCTCTGATTTTTTCTCCCCGAACGTGAATATATTGAGTTGGAGTTGAGGTCGGTAGAGCACCAGGGGGCCCACGAGGTAGGGGCACGCCCAGGGGGTAGGCGCGCCCCCCACCCTCGTGGACAGGGTGTGGGCCCCCTGGCCTTGATTCTTTCGCCAGTATTTTTATTAATTCCAAAAATATTCTCCGTGAAGTTTCAGGTCATTCCGAGAACTTTTATTTCTACACAAAAATAACACCATGGCAATTCTGCTGAAAATAGCGTCAGTCCGGGTTAGTTCCATTCAAATCATGCAAGTTAGAGTCCAAAACAAGGGCAAAAGTGTTTGGAAAAGTAGATACGATGGAGACGTATCATATGCACGATAGCAATGGAATCTTAAATTAGAACATTTGTTCTTCAGGTTTAAGCACTTTTCTACATGAACAGAGTACAGTAAGACACAAGAATACAATACTTAAAAAAATGAGCTCATAGACATTACCACATTCTTGGTTCGGGACCAGTAGAGAACAAGGCATTCCCAGTCATCGTCCAGTAAATGTGTCTCAGGAGAACATAAGGGAATTTGATGAGTTTCTTTGCCGGTGAAGTGCGTTTTCTTCAGGTAATTCCGATACTGCCACCAAGCATTCTTGAAGATAGCAGAGGTATTAGCACATGTTACCTCATCCTGAGTTTGCAAATCGGTCCTTCTCTATAGAGAAAAATGGGAAAATTTGTTGTATTATAACCATCATGGAGGTAGAATGTATGGGACAAAGCAAAGTAATTGCCATGAATAACATTACTTACACATAACTCCTGGACAAACACCTGCAACTGGCATTTTCCTTCATCTTCAGTATAATATTTCCAAGATGGGAAGATACACACATAGGATTTAACAACCTCAAATGCGATAGATGCTAAACTACGACTGGCTTGTTGTGCTTCCTCCACAGGAATAGGCGTACTAACTTGTGGAGTTGGGGTTCGCCATGGTAGTACAGGCCCTTTGGGCACTGGAGCTGCATTACTAACTGCTCTTGTTTGGGAGCTCTGTGGTGGAGATGGTGTTGTGTCAACAGGAACTGGGTTACTATCTGCTGGGGTTGGGGTTAGATTGGGTGAAGCTGGTTCTTTGACCATCGCAGTAGGGGTACAATCTGCGAGAGTCTGGGTTATGTGTGGTAGGGCTGGTTCTCATGCATGTACAACCGAGGTGCTATCTCCACCAAGAGGTAGCACTGTTTTATTTGAAGACCGTGTTTTTACTCTGCTAGATACTGCCATCACCCGCTCCAATTCAAATGGCTGATAAACAGGAAACATAGTTGAATGTACAGACATTGTATGAGAGACAGATGCAATAGATAGTGTGGAAAAAAGAGGGCATGAAATAGTTGACATGTATATTGTTTAACTAAAACGGATAGCATGACATAATTTCACATATATGATGTCTATCTAAACTGGATAACATAGCATAACATAATTCAAAGATATGATAAATGATTAAACAGGATCGCATGACATAATTCACATACATGTTATCTAAGTAATCAGGATCGCATGATTTAATTCACATATGTGATTTATATGCTAAACATAGGGCATTCGATATGATGTCTGAACTAAGAACATGGTGTTGAATATTGTGTATATGATGTCTGAACTATGCAATGCAAGACACCATATGCATGATATGAGCAGTATAACCATGCCAAGTTAGAGCATACACCTTGGTGGGGGAATAAGACTGGTCATCTGTCTCTGAATCCATCTCTAAGGAGCTATCGGGACCCAACAAGAGATCTGCTTTGATAGGTAGCACTGTCTGCTCTGAAGGCCTTGTTTTCACTCCAGATTTTTCCATCTCCCACCCAAATGGCTGATTCACGGGAAGAGTAGTTTAATGTACAAACATTGTCGACAAATGGAAATGTAATGAAGAAAAGGATGGGCAAGATATCATTCAAATATATGATGCCTGGTTAAACAGGATGGCATTGCACATTTCACATATATTATGGCTGGCTAAAAGACATGAGGCTGCATAATTCCCATATATGATATAGAAACTAAACAGGTGGCATTACAGAACATGTCTAAACTAAGCAGATGACATATATGATGTCAAAAGTAGGCACTGCAAGGCAACATAGGCATGATATGACTAACATCATCATGCCAAGGTAGAGCAAACACCTTGGGGGGTAAATAGGAGTGGTCAGTTGCGTCTGAATCCACCTCAGAACAGATATCTTCCTGTGGATTACAATCTGGAGAGGGGGGAGGGTTTGCCAATGAACCCACTATGGAGCGATGTCTGCATGACATTGTATTGCCGCGCAAAACTCTTCTCTTTTTCTCTATATGTTCAGCATGACTGTGTACAATATCTGACATGCATACGAAAAAATATGGTGAGATTATGTAAGGAGAGCATGCAGAAATCTAGAGTGATGGTAACAACCAGTGGATGGTTCCAAAAATAATGATAACAGGCTGATGATTGCTTTAATTTAATAAAAAGACAGATGATGATTGATTTACTATTTGTTTCCCACCTAAGATGAACAACATAGGCATACCCTAGGTGAACCAGATATTAGACAGAGATACTATTCATTGCTGCCTCGATATGTGCCCCACAACTAATTTAGAACTCAAGTTTGAACATCAATAAAGTGAAACCATATGAAAGCGTGTAAAGTTAGAATGTTATTCTGCCACTAATGCACTTGGTCTTGTTTTCATGCATAGGATTTTGAAAAGTAGGTCCAGGTGGATGTTTTGCTCCATTCCTTTCAACAAAATGCATGGATAATTGAATAGTACAGTGCCATAGGAAAATTTCCTATTGCTATATTTTTCCGTTGAACCACAATAGCCCTAATTGATCGACATGAATGTAGAGTAATAAGTGATGCGACAAGTGTACAACCTCTTTGCTGTAGCCGTGTCTACCTCAGCATCATTGGGTTGGTTGCTGAAGAAGTTGAGACAGAGGTGGCTGTCGAAGGTGTGGAGGAAGATCTGAGGAATCCGTAGATGGCGTCCAGGGCACTACTCTGTTGTGATGGATCGTTCTGTCGTTGGAGCAGCTCCGGTGAGCCGTATGACGTCAAGGCTGAAGCAGCACAAGAAAGACATCGTTAATCTAAAGTGGGATTCTAATAGCATCTCGAATAGATGATGTAACATAGATGTAAAAATTACATCACCAAAAACCACCTGACTACAACAGATGAGGTAAAAAATGTTGACTCTGAACTTAACTGTCGAAACTGAAATTTACTGTGGAATCTGAATGTTACTGTCGAAAATGAACGCAATGGTAGCTGAGAGGCACTTGACATGTAGATTAGTGAGGGCATGTAGTTCATCTTCAACCTGCACCCCCCTGAGCTGCCAGCCACCACTGGCCGAACCCCACGCCGCCTCGCCGCCCCGAAACAACTCCCCACCGCCGGTCCGCCGCCGCCCCGGCCAGCCCTCTACCCCCCACCCGCGCCAAGCTTTTTCTTCGGCGATCCCCACGCCACCGCCCCACCACCGCCGGCAAGCAGCACCCCACCCAGAACCCTAAGATAGATAGTGGGGTACCTCTCCGGCGAGCCCCCCTCCCCGCTGCGGGTGGTTCTTCCTTAACTCCGGCAAGACCCCCCCACCCCCTGAAAACCGACTGACCAAAAAGTCGATTTAGTCGACTGAAGTGTAGCTAAATCGGAGCAGAGCAGCAACACGAGCAAGGGGAGAGCAGCAGCAGCAGCGCGAGCGAGCGAGAGCCGGAGCAGCAGTAGATAGGCGAGCGAGCGAGTGAGAGCCAGAGCAGCAGCAGCGCGAGCGAGCGAGAGCTGGAGCAGCAGCAGCAGCTGGGCGAGCGAGCGAGAGCCGGAGCAGCAGCAGCGCGAGCGAGCGAGAGCCGGAGCAGCAGTAGGAATCCGATTGGTATGGACGCCGCCGCCGAAGGGGCCTCGCACTGGGGAGAGCCGCCGTGGAGATATCGCTCGCGGCACCGGCTTCGAGGTAGCCGCTCCATGGGGGTGCGGGATGGAGCACCGTCGGGGCCGGTTGGTCGAGTTAAGGAGAAGGTGCGATGTGTTGAGTGTACAACCTCTTTGGTGGCGCCGAGTAGGCCTCGGCTTCGTCCGAGGAGTCAGTGAGGATGCTGCGGTTCCGATGGAGCAGGTTAAGGCGGCGCTGTGGGGATGGAGCAGCCGCGATAGGTGAGGCGATCATCGGAGCAGCTCCTTGGAGGTGGAGACGGGGCGGCTGAACCAGCGGGACGACGGGATGGACGACGGATCCTCATCCAGGGAGGCGGATGAGGGACGTCGAGCTATTGCGGTGGACGACGTCGTTGGGGAAGAGGCTCCGGCTGGGCAGCGGTGAGGTGGCGGACGAAGGAGGGTGGGGTTTCGCGGCTGGAGCGCAGAGGTTATGGCGGCCAGATTTTGAATGGCGAAAAGGAGGCGATGGGAGGGGGGAACCATGACTTAGGGACGCGCTTGTCCAAAATGTAGGGTATGTTACAAAAGTACCCCCACCGATTTGAACTAGCGGCCCTTTCGGCTCAGGGTTAGAAGGGAAATTTCGCGTGTCGGGATTTGGCAGCTGGATGGAGTTTTCACGCGCATTGTAATTTCGGGATAGCAAGGCGCGGGTTGTGAAGGCAGCAGTTTTGGGAGCACGATATCTGAATTTTTGGGATATAACAAGGCGTGGGTTAAATTTTAGGGACAAGCCTAACGTGTAATATTGTACTTGTAGTACGTACCAAATCAATTCGCACTTCCCTCAATAAAAAAATGAAAAAATAAAACTATTCACACCACACAAAGAGAGAGTCTTGTCCCGTTTTACTATACAAATCCTATTCAAAGCTACTCCCTCCTTCCATCTATATAGGGCCTAATGCATTTTTCGAGGCTAAATTTGACCAACCAAATATTAGAGCAATAATATATGACATGCAACTTACACAAAGCACACCGTTAAATTCGTGTGTGAAAGGAGCTTTCAATGATATAATTTTCACATTGTGCATGCCATGTACTATTAACCTTGTCAATAGTCAAAGGCGGTCTTAAAAAACGCATTAGGCCCTATATAGATGGAAGGAGGGAGTATGGATCCATGTTATGTCCAATTAAATTTTTTCGCTGGTTGTATAATGCATGTAACCTACTCATGCCAACATTTTAGTGCATTCCAAATGTCTATACTACCGCTGCAATTCGAACTGAATTTGAATTCGTTTCTCTATTTCAATAAGAATCTACAATCATGATTGTTGCCAACTTCAACCATCATTCGTGTATTACATTAACAACACACCACATGATTACTATAGAGATAGATATGAAATATGTGTACTATATGAACTCGAATTCAATTTTTTGAGTACACTTGATGTTGATTCCAAATAATAGTACATTTGATGTACTAACTATATATTCATAATCTAAACCATGTTCCATACATACACTGTGTTTATCACACAAGTTATAGTGCCCCGCACCCTACATTATGGCAAGTATTTAGCCATGAGCTGCAAAAGCCACACATTAGCCCAAATTATAATCAATGTTCTATATCTTATATGTAGTACTAGTAAGATGCCCATGTGTTCCACGGAACATCAACATGATCAAGGGGATGCCTTATTTGCAAATATGGAGAGGGTGTGGGTATCTTTTTTCAAAATTGCCATAGTTTCCTTCCTATCCGTCAGATATAAATCGGACAGCCTATATTGCAGGACGGCAGTCACACCATCATCAACAACTCTGTTTTTATAAGAGTAGAGATAAAATATATTATATGTAGTACAACATGTTCATAACCACACCATGTGTATCACCGTTATATATATTCACACATGCGTCGGTTTAAAACACTGGGATAAATTCTTCAAATATCCGAATTCACTATTTATAATGAATCATGATCTCTATTCATCTTTTACACCCACACAATCCTCTTATCTTTGTAGCTAGCGCTAACTTTCTCTTGTGCATGCACACGCCCGCATCCCTCTCACCCTCCCTCAGAATTCTCTAGCTCCATTGCGCAAATTCGTCTTTTCACTTTAGGTCGTTCACCCACGGTGTGTGTTGGCCCCCTAGCTCCTTCTTTACGGCACACATCGATCGATATGCCTCTCTAGCCAGGTGTGCCTACCATAAACACAAGCTTCCCCTCTTCTCCTCTCACCGTCCATGCCTCACTCCCACCACTCTTTTCATTGATCTCGTACTCGCACACTCCTTCCCCCTCGATATAGTATGCCTCTCGCACCACCTCCTAGATGCATCCCTCTCTCTCTATCCTTCTCCCCGGGCCTTATTTGCTTCTAACACATACATGCATGTATACCAATCGATCTCCCTACATATACCTAGGTCAACTTTAACTATTTCCCCCCACCCATCGATCGACGTACCTCAGAAGTTATGTCTCTCCTTTCTCTGACAAAGGACGATTGATCTTCCTATGTAGTTACGTCTGCTTACCACAGCCATATCGTCCCCCCTCATCATTCGTGCATGCCTCCTGACCCATCTTTCGCACGCACGTGCACAGACAGAGCAGCCATCCCCTCTCTTATTGATATTGCAGGCGTGCCCTCCGTTTGTGTAGCAAGCCTCTCCCAGACTCCCACCATTTGTTAGAAGCAACTCCACTACCACCCCCTCCAACACTCTAGCTCTGTCTCTCTCCCAACCTTATTCCTCTCCTACGCATATGCATGGATGTCGATCGACCTCCCTTAATACATAAGGTAGGCCTCTCTCCTCCTCCACACATATACCAGCCATTGTACCTCTATAATTAATTAGGCCTCCCCCCACCACACACCGATAGTCGAGCGTTGTAGGTAGGTATCCATGCCACAGAGATAAACTGCACCTGTCCCCTTTCACGTTCCAGTAGGCCAGCCACTATATCTTTGGAGTGGGCACACACAAATTCGATGGCACTCTTTATCGATCGCGCGCGCACACACACACATCATCCCTCTCTTCGATTCTATGGATACCTCAAGCCGATGATACCTCCACTCTCTTCTCGTGGATCGCCCCCTCTATATATAGGATATATCCAGGACTCTATTTCACACACATTGCATATGTTACATTTTTTGATTGACCCTCCCCCCCCAAAACACTCATGAACCCACACACTATATCTCTCTACATTTGTATCTCTCTCACACAACCCCACGTAGGTGGTTTACGTACACGAAGAGATTAGGTGCACGTACTCATGCTTCGTGCCCAGCCACACCCGTGCGGGTACACGGTGGAGCTCATTTCTATACGAAAATGGCAGCCCACGTGCTAATTTGAACACGTGTAGCGGTTGTTTACCTACGGAGGTCGTGTACCACGCCTGCACGAAACAAAGTTCGACTTGATGCGTTGGCGCGTTATTTTTAAATAAAGTTATCACTCAATGGCACGTACACAGAATATAGAAAGATTTCTATGGAGAAAAAGATACTCCGCTCCACTATATACAATGGAGCCTGCCTGCCTGGGCTTGTCTCTCTTCAGAGTATCTAACACAAGGCGGCGGTGGCCTCTCTCTCTCCCACCGTTGGTCACTGATCCAGCCGCATCCCGTCCGCCGGCGGAAAGGGAGGATGTACATCGTTTCTCCGTTCGACGGCACCGAGGCAGCACGTCCCGATCTGCGGTACCCGCCGTTCTCTCTGACCAAGCTCCGGCGCGGTAGGGCCTACGCCACCTACTCGCTGCAGCAGTATGGGCAGACCCCGCCCGCCGCCGCTCACCTAGTTACATCCCAACGACCCCCAGGTATCCCCTCTGGCCTTGCTCCATTGCCCGTCTTCCCACGTCACTGCATGTGGAAAATCTTGCATGTGGGTCTTCCATAGTTCTTTGCCCAAAATGTAGCTCGTCCGGCGTACTTTCCATATTGCAATCTCGTCCTCACACCATTTTAGGCAAACACAACCGTGTTGTTATCTTCCCTTAGGACAAGGAATGTGCTTCTTTTTTGTCGTCGTATGTGTCATCAACTGTTATTGGCCAGTAATTGTTTCCTTTCTACCTCTTTTTTGCAAGCAGGGCTATCCATTTCACCTCGTTGCTATTGCGACCTTTTGGTGAGCTGCAGAAATCACTTTTCTCTTAAGAGAGTTTTATGCAGGTGTACTAAAATGTCACACGGGCAACATCTCTACATTTCAGTGCGACTGCACAAAGGGAGATTGGTTTTTCTCTATCCTCCTCATCCAACTCTGAGCCTAATCTTCTCCAACTATTTTCTTAATCTTCTCCAACTAGTTAGTCTTAAGATAGACTGCAAAGGTGACCGACTTCTATTTGTGTGTTTATTGTTTCATCGGCAGTCCTCTATTATCGTAATCACACTTAATATCTTTGGAACAGGGACGCTCAGCTCTATCTTAGTGGAACTGCACAAAATGATCGGAATGTTGCATGCTCAAGACAGCTACTTTTTTCCCAACATGCGTTGTTGATTTCGAGAGAGCTGGGGGGACGTTGCTGCCAATGAAAGCATGGATCAATTTTAATTTAATACCTTCTCACAACTTTGTCTTCAGTTGTGATGTAAATATTAGCTCTGATCTGCTAATCATTGAGATGCATTAGCAAGGAAGTTAGTTTTTTATTGATTCCGAAAGAGCATCGATGGCAAGACACACGAAAAAAAAGCTAAAAGCTCAGAGCATTGTACAATTTCATGTCGCTGGAAAATTATTTGTATAGTACGGCAATTATGTAAAAAATGCTGGAAGCTTGATAGCATTGCCAGAAGCCTCTTCAGCATCCGGGTCCATGTGCCATGCACAATTATACTCCTCCGTTCCTAAATATTTGTCTTTTTACAAATTTCAAATGGGCTTATTTTAGAGTGTAGATTCACTCATTTTGCTTCATATGTAGTCACTCGTTGAAATCTCTAGAAAGACAAATACTCCGGAGTATATTTAAGAACCGAGGGAGTAGTGCACAACCGCATGGGAGACTCAGCCCGGTCGTTGCGCCACATTAATAGTGAGTAATGAGCAGTCAAGTCATAAGCCCCACCTTTCCCACTGTAAGTTGCTCGGAAGAAGCAACCATCAATACGCTCTTCTTTGAATCTGCTCATACTACTCCATCCGTCACTATTTATAGAGCGCGCTTCAAAAATAAATCTCTGGGACCAAGGCGACTAGCGATCGGCCTGAAAAATAGCATTGGTAGTTATAGCACGGCGTCTATTACTAGAGGAAATAATGCGTACACACATGCATGCATTGCTTCCACCCCAGGTGCACACATGCATGCACTTACTCCACTCCGTAGTACATCGAAAGAAAATTGTGGACTTGATTGCGGTTATCACGCCCTAATTAGTTGAGCATTAAACTAAACATGTCTAAAGTCTCTCTGGTGGTGGAAATGCATTGAGAGAAATGCATCAGAATGAAGCGCGCCCTATAAACTGTGACGGAGGGAGGAGTAGTATGACGGTGCAAAACCAAGTACGCGTATGGCCAGTCGGTCAACGCACCTCCTCTTGGCATATCACTGACATGTGGGACCGGAGTGTGAGCAAATCGATCTCAATTGACGGCAAAATGGCCTACCCGCCGTTCCTTGAGAGAGACGAGGAGCGAGAACACACAGATAGGCTCGCACGGAGGCCGAGATATATTCGGGCATGGTTGATCAATATCATCATTACATGTTCAATGTTTTTTAATATTATACTATTGGGCTGCCGTTTTCCGCCCTTCTCCCGAATAAATGTGTACTTCATCAGAGATTAAAATAAAATAAGAGTACAGATACTCCAGCATGTGGTTCTAGTAGTAGTACTACTCATACTACTAAACCTTGTGCTTGGCTCTTCGCCTTTTCGTGAAGTCGAACAATGATGGTACTCTGCATGTTGGGTACTACAGTGTATGCCTCTGGCAATCTGACACCGAATGAACTAATGCATGTCCACCGCCTGGGCGAGGTTAGGTTGCATTAGTCAAAAGGCGTATGCGAGCTTCAGCTTGTCCTGCAAGCTTATCCTTGTTCTGCGAGTTGACGGGATACACCAAAAAGTAGTGCTAGTCCATACTCCCCCCTTTCCGGTTAATATGGCTTAACCTATTTTGCGGGTAAATGAGAGAGCTTTATTCATATATAAGCATTCTTAGGATGATCAGCCCAGAGACTGGTCACTAGGAAGCGAGGTACCCCGCAAAAAAAGATGAAGGAAGCGAGGTGTTTCATCAAGCCAGCTCTCGGCGACATTCAAAGTGCAGCAAGCACGGTTCGCACAAAGATGCGCCGCAAGGTTTGCTGACCTGTTTACATGCTGAATATCAAAAAAAGAGGAAATATTACCGAACGCTCCTATTTGTAACAGGATATGAGCCAGAATTAAGCGAGAATTGTGGCGAGTGTTCCATGCAATCGACTTCCATTATCACATGCAAGAACCCTCGAAGAGAAACAAATGTGTTGAAGATTGCTTTATCACATTTTTAAAATATAGTAAGAGTGCAGACGCTCCTCCATCCGGTTCCTAGTAGTATAGTACATACCTCTATAGTAGTAGTACTAGTACTAGTAAACTTTGCGCTTGGCTGTTCGCCTCTTCGGGAAGTCGAACAATAATAGTACTAGTATAGTGTATGCTTCTGGCAATCTGACACCAAATTAACTATTGCACGTCCACCGCCTGAGCGAGGGAGAGCTTGCATTAGTCAAAAGTTTCTCCTTGTCCTGCGAGCCACCGCGCGCAGGCTTCTCCCGTCCTGTAAGCTTCTCCTCGTTCGACAAGTTGGCGGGACACAGCAAAGTAATGCTAGTCCATACTGCCTCCTTTCCGGTTAATATGGCTTAATTTCAAACGAGATAAGTACACTGTCTGTCACTGTATATTTGTAAAAATGCGGTCAGTGGACTTCATAATACGCTCATTGTGCTCAATATATATGTTTTCCTGTGTTTATACGGTCACTAGCTCACCCTGGCTGAGTATGTGTGTGCATGCATGTGTAGGTTGAGCACTTGAGCGTGACCGTGTGTATTCCTTCGTGTGCTCGGACATGCATGCATAAGGGCGTCGCGCGCGTTTTTGCGTCCATGTGTATGTGTGACTGTTGCATGCATGCACGAGGTTGTAGTCCCTCACATTCACATGTTCATAAGTCAGTGCTTTGTCAAAACGTTGCATGCAAGGTTTAATCATTCGTTGTTCACGCATGCATTCTCGATATTAATACGTTGGTAAAGACAATTTCTTGAGGAAAACGAGCCCATGAATTGAGTACAAAGGGGACCAATAAGCCAGGATGGAGGGAGTACCAGTAGTGAACCGGAAGGAGGGAGTAGGTACTAGTAGTATAGTACTACGTAACAACGTGCAGTAAAATTCCTCTATGCGCATCATGTCTACATGTCATGCAAGAAAATAGAGATAAGTACAAGTGAGACTCAGGAACGGTCATACACGTAGGGGGAGTACGTGTAGGGGCCACTAAGGAGCAGTCAAATCACACAGTAAGTTAGTCGGAAGAAGAAACCATCATTTCACTCCTCAATGACACGTACGCAATATAAAATGGTTGATATGGAGAGAAAAAGAAAACCACTATATATACACTAGCAGGAGCCTAAGCTACAAGCCTGCTTGCTTGGGTTGCTCTCTTCACAAGCATAGAACGACAGTGGCCACACCGCTGGTCACATATCCGGCCTCATCCCACCGCTGGGGGAAGGGAACAATGTTCTGCGTAGACGCTGTCGACATCGGCGAGGGAGAAAACCCACAGTTGGTGCATCCCAACCGCCCTTCTAGCTACAGCTCGACGTCCCAGGTAGTAGTACATCTTCCTTCTGGAGCCGGCTTGCTCCACCGCCGCAGCTCCCCACGTAGCTCCATCTCCATGTTGATCTTTCTCTACTTCTACCGGCTTCTATTTGTGATGATTTTATGTCTCATGAACTAGTACCAGTACTATTATTCTAATCACACTTCTTCAATATCTTTGCCATCAGGGATGCTCAGCTCGATTTTAGTGGAACTGCACAAAAGCATCGTATGATCCGAGGGTGCCAGCCGTCTTTCCTTCGACAGGTTCTACCTAGGCAGGAAATAAAATCATGTTTAGGGTTTAGGGTTTAAGTCATAGTGACCCCATCAGTAGTTTTTCTTTTGTACATGCTCTCACAACTTTTGTCTTTAGTTGTGAAGTAAAAATTGGTTATGATCTGTGAATCATTGAGATGCATCAGCATGCGTGTTAGTTTTACTTGGTATTTGATGGAATGTTGTAACGAGCCAACCTTGGAGTAGGAATGAAAATGGAGTGGAATGTTTCCGATTTTCTGGAGAAATACTGGAAACGGAGAGAAACCAATGTTTCGTTTCGTTGGATTGCGCCATCGAGCAAAACCAACGTTTAAATCACGTCTGTCGCGTTTGTGTCCCACCCTCCTCCACGGCTCCACCCCACACGGTCGTTCAGCATGCCACTCACCGCAAACCAAGTATACGATAACTTTCCCGCCTGCTTGTCGATGGATCGCGCCATGGAGTACTAGCACTACTGGAAGAGATTGACGAGTTGGGGGAGGACAGCTAGCTGTAGGACGGACTCCCAAGAACTTTTTACATGCATGTTGTGGCCGGCTATTGTGACCTTTGAAGGCGGAGCAGTCGCGTGCACCGGGAAGCGGCATGGGCGACGCTCTCTCGGCTGACGCGCCGCTTCAATGCCGGCGCCAGTGAGAGGTTGCGTCCGCTCTGGCCGGGCATGAATGCGGCACTGACCGTTTCGGGCGGGAAGCCCGCACGGGTGATGAAGAGGGTTCGGGTTGGTCAGGAGCGGGCGTGGCAGTGCTCCGGACGCCCGCAAACAAGAGATGTTGTACGTTAATATTGTTGCGTATATAACTAACAACGTAAATAATGTGCCAGTTGGACAAATATGATTGGAGATCGAGATGGAATTTTACGTAAACACGGATATGCATGTCTATGTCTATGTGTGTGTGCGCGACGACTCTCGCGACCTGGAAGCGGGGGCGTCTTTTTGATCGAGTTTTCTTTCTTGGTCAGTTTTCGTTTCTTTTTTCGGGAACGCGCGTATTCTATTTAAAACCACTGCTATGGAGATATTTTTTTACTCCATTGTATATATAGCCTCTTGTTTGATAGGGTTTCTCGCGTCTCGCTCTCTCACCCTCTCCATATCAAAACAAGATGACCATGTTCACTCTATCTCTCTCCTCACCGGTGGTCATAGGTCTGACTGAGTCCCGTCCGCTGCGGGAGGTGAGGAGGTGCAGCGTTGACGTTGTCGCCGTCGGCGATGGAGGAAGCCGATGCGCACCGTCCTCTCAGAGCTGGCACTGGCGCGGACGAAGGTTCTCCGCGCCCTTGTTCGCTGCCGATGAGTGGGCAGATCCTGCCCGCCTAAGCGACATCTCGCCCACCTGAGGTATAACTTCTTGTACTGGTCCAGCTCCCCAGGTCACTGCATGTAGGTTTTCTTCTATGCGACTACTCCCCAGCTCCCCATGTATAGTAGCTAGGGTTCGTCGGCTGGTCCAACATCACCTACTATTATAGAGGAAATGCCACTCGAAAATTTGTCCTTATTTATGCCTCGGTGGAGGTATACATGTTGTTTCGACAAAAAGTACATGGTGGTTGTGTGGTCATTGTCCATATGCTCCTATTGCTGCTGCTAATCTAATATTATCACTGGTTAAATGAAGAAATGCTTTTTTTTCTCGGGTATCCTGGTTTAGTTCCCATCAAGAAAATCATGATGCTTCTGTTTGTTGGTGTACTTTTCATTAATAACAACACTATATCCCTTTTTTATAATTTTGCAAACAGCGATGCGTATCTCCATACCCGGGCATGTCTTCCTCAATTTTAGTGGAACTGCACAAAATTGGATGGCCATTGTTGTTCCGCCTCACTGTCCTCTGCCACGTGGTTCTTCCTTCCTCGAGCTTGATTAATGAGAAGAAACAGACCACAGTGGGGATTTGTCGAACTTCATAGGTGCCTCACCCAAACTTGATGCCAAATGGATGATGCATCACCATGATGACCTATCGATGCTCATGGTTGCGCCTCATGGTTGCGTCGGCTGGTGAAGCAGATCGATTTTTGATGAAAAACAAGTTGTCTTGCATCAATGCTCTTTGCTTGGTTGCGTTGGAGACGCAGTCATCTTCCAACATTGGTGCAATTTTATCACACAATTGGCTATGAACCAAATGTTTCCTCGAAGAAGGATCGACGTTGGTACTAAGAGCATAAGTTTTGTATTGATTTCTAAGACTTCTCACAACTTTGTCTTCAGCTCCCTGTAATTTTATTTGTCCGGCTATTAACGTTGATTAAAAAAATGATGTGGACTAAAAATCCGGGTGGACGTAGTAGCCCTCCATTTTTATTTACTCCGCGTATTAGATTTGGCTGAAGTCAAACTTTGTAAAGTTTGACCAAGTTTAGGCCGAACGCAACAAACCATAATTATTGAGAGAGGGCAAACTGTACATACTCTCAAACTTTTCCGATAATTGAAATTAAAATTCTTTATTTGTACACACTCTCACACGCTTTCGACAATTTGGCGCATGTGTGGTTGTTCACTTAAGGAAGGGTAGTGTACCGCACGTGAAGGACAGGAAGTGCGACCAGGACGCGGGATCGTTTAGTTCATCGGAAGTAGTAGTAGTTTTCTTCACTGGTACATTAAATAAAGAGTTTCGTTTCGTACTTACACAATTTAAAACGATTGTTATGGAGAGAATAAGAAAACCACTGCGCTATATATTAGTAGTATACACGAGTACTATATGGACGCAGCTTCATTGACTTAGTGCACCTTCCTTTGGGTTTATGATAGGTGGGCCCAAAATGTGGCTGGCCCACCTGTCATACAGCCGAAGGCAGGTGCAGTTAAGGTACGGGAGCTCAGTCTGTAATACAGTACATATGTAGTACACTATATAAGCTGGAGCCTCAGCGCTTGTTCGCTAGGGTTTGCACTCTCCACACTCTCACCGCACTACATATATATATACACACGCTGGAGGCTCAGCGTTCCTTGGCTAGGGTTTGCTGTATTCAGAGTCTCTCACCTCTACACCAGATCTAAACAAGACTGCGTTGTGGCCTCTGCCTCTCTCTCCCCCCTCACAGCTGGTGAAGGAGGCGTCCGGATCCCGTCGCACCGGAACGGGGAGGAGGTGCAGCGTTCACTCTATCGCCTTCAGCGAGGGAGGCAATCCACTGCCGGCTCTGCTATTCTCTTCCACCCAACGCCTGTGCGGGAGGGCCACCGACCCCTTCTTCCTCGCTGTCGTACGTAGTGTGGGCAGATCCGGCCTCCCACTGCACGCCTTGCCACATCCTGATGACCCTAAGGTATAAGTTTCTTTGAAACCGTCATTGCTCTAGCTGCATGCGGATCTTTTTTGATTCTGTAGTCGAATCAAGGTCTTGGTTCAAAGAGGAAAGAAGGGTGCGGTGGGGTGGAGCATGAATCTAGGACATGGTTCAATGAGGAAAGGATGGAGGGAAAGTAGTATAGACTGGCTATCCAGCCGTTTTGTTGGCCGAAAAGGGAAAAAGGGGGTAACCCAGTACACACATCTGTAAGGAACCGATCTCTTTGTTGAAAAGGGAAAGAAACCGGGGGGTCGGGTAGTTTGTGCAGTACTAGATTTGCTGCCCTCACATAGGAAAAAGGTTCAAAGAGAAAAAATATTGGACCAACGCAGATATGCTGCTTGGCTACATACTCTGCATCACCCATTTATACGTGTGGACGCACATAGTGCTGGCATGTCCCATGTCCCATACAACTATTTTGCTGTTGTTAATCTAAGAATGCTACTGGAAAATTGAAGCAATGCCACTGTTAAAAGTAAATTACATTCTTAACGAATGTTGTTTTAAGAGAATGTCTCTGTTAATATGAATCAATGCAACCGTTTTAGAAATGCTATTGTCCTACTTTGTTTTCCATCAAGATAAGTTAGATGCTTCTTTTTGTCGCCGTTTATTTCATCCTCCTTTATTGGACAGTAATTGTTTCCTTTTTTGCCTCTGTTAAAACAGGGATATCTATTCAACTTGTTGCTATAGCAAACTTAAACGTCACACTGACGACTTTGCTTGATTTTAGTGCAACTGCACAAAACGAGATTGGATTTCCTATTCGTGTTTGTAGATTCGTACGTGATCTTGTGTGTGTCATGACAGGTTGGTACTTGCCTTCCTCCACATGATCGTGCAGTGTGTTTTGAGATGATGTACTACTTTTATTGGTACTGTTTTAAATAAATGTTGAATTGAAGCTATTGTATTGCTCTCTTTTCCCATTAAGTAGTGAACAAAAATGGTACCAATCCAGACATGATGCTTGTTGCTTTGTTAAAACAAACTCTGCATCACCCCCTTTATAAGTATATGGAAGTACATGGTGTTGTTGCGCCCACTCTCCCCTGGAACTGTTTATGCTTTTTCTTAATCTAAGGCCGCTGGTAAAATTAAGCAATTCCACTCTCAGAATTAACTATTGAACTGTTTTAAGAGAATTTCTCTGTTTGTATGAATCAATGCAACCGTTTTAGAAATGCTACTGTCCTATACTTTGTTTTCCATCAAGATAAGGTAGATGCTTCTTTTTGTGGCCGCATGTTTCATCCTCCTTTATTGGCCAGTAATTGTTTCCTTTTTGCCTCTATTTAAACAGGTATATCTATTCAACTTGTTGCTATAGCGGACTTAAATGTCACACCGGCGACTTTGCTTGATTTCAGTGCAACTGCACAAAATGAGATTGGATTTCCTATTCGTGTTGGCAGATTCGTATTTTATGTTTGTCGTCTCATGAAAGGTCAGTACATGCCATCATCCACATGATTGTGCAGTGTGCTTTGAGATGTTGTGCTATTTGTATTGGTACTGTTTTTAAATAAATGTTGAATTGAAGCTACTGTATTGCTGTCTTTTCCCCTTAAGTAGTGACCAAAAATGGGACCAACCCAGACATGATGGTTGTTGCTTTCTTGCAACAAACTCTGCATCACCCCCTTTATAAGTAGATGGAAGCACATGTTGTTGTTGCGCCCACTCTCCCCTGGAACTGTTTATGCTTTTTGTTAATCTAATGCCGCTGGTAAAATTAAGCAATGTCACACTCATAATTAACTACTGAATCTTAGTTCAAAACTGCAACACTTGTTAGGGATTGGCGGGATTACCATTTTTGTGGCCGCATGTTTCATCCTCCTTTATTGGCCGGTAATTGCTTCCTTTTTGCCTCTGTTAAAACAGGGATATCTATTCAACTTGTTGCTATTGCGACATTTTGCTTCGCTTAATTTTGGTGGAACTGCACAAAATGAGACCGGATTTCCATATATGTGTTGAGATCTCCCTCAGGTCTTCGTCATGAGTTGTTTCAAATCTTGGTCTTGAAAGTTCAGTGCCGACTTTCACTACAAAAAAAAGACACATCCGTGACATTTTGGGCCGAGCGGAAAAAAATTCTGTCATACTTATGACACTTCTATGACGATAATTGTGACAAAACCCGGTATCATCATAGATGTGGTGGGGTCCTACTTCTATGACAAAAAATCATGACAGAAAATGGGCTTTTTGTCCTGGGCGGGCCGGAGACGCAGCTGCATGACATTCTTTGGGCCGTCCATGACGGAAAAAACCGTGGTAGAAGTGAGGGCGAGGAAAATATCGGGTCGTTCCCGATTACGGTGGGTGGTCGGGGCCGAGCGATGTGCGTTTCTCTCGTACACGCACGCACGTGGGTGCGAGGCGATGGGCTCTAACTGAACCCGAGCAAGGCGTTGGGCTCTAACTGAACCCGAGCGATTGCACTGCAGGCTACGCGTTACTGAACCCGAGCGATCGATCGATGGCTGTTAACTGAACCCGATCGAGCTATTCCTTCGCTACTGCTGCTAACTGAAGCCAATCGATGCTGCCTCTGGATGAACAGTGAGCGTTGCTGGGGGGGTTTGGATGAACAGTTCCCGGTGGGGGTGGATGAACAGGACCCCGTGGTGTTGCCTCTGGATGAACAGTGAG